>NW_027453988.1:0-100000 GCF_040206685.1 Ascaphus truei
TAGACGCAGCCTTTTCGACGCTTACTGAATAGGCCACTGTGTCTCTGTCTCTCTCTGTGTCTCTGTGTCTCTGTGTCTCTGTGTCTCTCTGTGTCTCTCAAATCAAAATCAGCTTTGTTGGCATGACAAAAGAACATTTCAGTATTGCCAAAGCGTGAGTAATAGGGGGTGTGGGACAATGATTACACGAATACTAGGGGGTACGGTTTAATGGTTATACAGTACATTACTTTTGTCTCTCTCTCATTCTCTGTCTCTCTCTCATTCTCTGTCTCTCTCTCATTCTCTGTCTCTCTCTCTCATTCTCTGTCTCTCTCTCTCATTCTCTGTCTCTCTCTCATTCTCTGTCTCTCTCTCATTCTCTGTCTCTCTCTCATTCTCTGTCTCTCTCTCATTCTCTGTCTCTCTCTCATTCTCTGTCTCTCTCTCATTCTCTGTCTCTCTCTCATTCTCTGTCTCTCTCTCTCATTCTCTGTCTCTCTCTCTCATTCTCTGTCTCTCTCTCTCATTCTCTGTCTCTCTCTCTCATTCTCTGTCTCTCTCTCTCATTCTCTGTCTCTCTCTCTCATTCTCTGTCTCTCTCTCTCTCATTCTCTGTCTCTCTCTCATTCTCTGTCTCTCTCTCATTCTCTGTCTCTCTCTCTCATTCTCTGTCTCTCTCTCTCATTCTCTGTCTCTCTCTCTCATTCTCTGTCTCTCTCTCTCATTCTCTGTCTCTCTCTCTCATCCCTGTATGATAGGTATGTTCCAACTCTATTTTTTGCTCTTCTTTTCCGTTTGAGAGGAGGGAGTCCCTCACCTCTTCAGCCACACACCAGGAACGCTGGATTGCTTACAGACGCTCGGAGAGGCGGATACAGTCGTGGATTGCAGGCACTGATTTATCTGGTAAGTACCGCAAACATGCTTGAACAAGGGCCGTAGACATTTTATTTGATGGTTTAGATTACCATTGTCTGTGGTTGTTAGTTATTGGTATTACAGTTTTTTGATGTTGTTACGAATCAAATACATTTTGAAGTAGTAATCCCCTCCGAACTGGGCATTCCTGGCCAATAATGCCCTGGCTGTAAGAGTTGAAGGGCCCAAGCAAAGCCCCCACCTCTATACACACTAACACTGCAGGGGCATCAGAGTGTCTTATTGTCATGGCAACAGGAGGTGTCACGTGATGTCATTTGTTTAATAAATTATTTTTTAAGGTGTCCCGGTTTTTCATTTTCGAAATCTGGTCACCCTATTCATCAAGCAGAAAAAGTGAAGAAACAATTGTAGTTTTGCTAATGGACGTCATTTTGGCATATCATTAGCTTTGAGGATACCCATTAATATGAAGAAAAGTAACAGCCATTCCCAATGTAGCCCCCCTTCCCTGGGCCAATCGCAGATCGGGCCCCCTCCTCTGTACTAGGGCCTGGCTACGTGTCTGAGTGTGGTGCATACCTGCTGGCAACAGGGGGGCCTGAGTCTCCCGCGATGGTATGGGGGATGATAGGATCAGGTTTCTGGGGTGAATGCCTTCGTCTCATTTAATGGTGCAGCACCTCCATCTCTGAGCCCCAGGAATACGGGTGGAATCCTTCCAGAGAGTCGTCCCCCCCCCCCCCCCCCCGGGGATGAGAGATTCCAGTCTCACACTGTATATCTTTAAAAGCAGCCGCAGCTCTTTATTCACAGCAGCAGAATAGCAGCAACAAGACTGTCAATCAGGTACAGGGTGTCTTCCTCCACACAGGACTGCTCTCCCTCAGGATGGTCTCTGTGTCCCTGCCACCACCCCAGGTCAAGGGCACCCAGGGTGGGGCTAGCTCTTCCCTCGCCCCCTAAACAGGGTGAGAGGAATTGGTCCACCTCCCTAAGTAAGGTTGCATCAGCTCTACTCAGAGGCTGATGGCTCCCCTTCTCCAACGGCCAATTGATATAGGCTCTCTCTGTCACCCTGGGCCAGCCAGGTGACAGACTCAGCAGACTCTAACTCTGGACTGAACTCTTAACTCTGACACACACTTCTACTAAATAGGAAGTGCACTGCTCTTTATGATATTGGCAGGCACTGCCCCTGTGTCTCTGCCTTCCACACAGGGTCAGGTACCAATTTCAGGAATGTCCCGTTATTAGCGTAAACACAACAGAGTTCCATGGATCTAGCATTAAGACTGTAAGCTCTGCAGGCCAGGGATTTCCTTTCCTATTGTCTGATTTTGTTTGTTGCACTTATTGTACTATAATTCCCTGTACTGTATTGCCTCTCTTATAAAGCGCTATATAAATAAAGATTTCCATACATAATATATCTTAATGCATCTTAAGACACCTTAGAGTTCCCTCTATAAGACACTTTATGGTCCACTCAAGTGAATAGTCTGTAAGGAGTCTAAGGCTGCGTCCATAGAAGGACAAGCAGCGCTGAGGCGTGCGGACGCTCCGCGCTGAGCCCCTGCATCCTCAATGAGGATGCCTTGAGAGGGGGCTCATGCGAGCGTCCGCGGGCGTGCTCAGGCTTTGGAGTTTTCAGCCGAGCGCCAAGCTGTTTTTCAGCGCGCTGTCGGCTGAAAACATCCAATCAGCCTTAAGCAGCGTCAACGTCACGGCGCCGTGACATTGACGTCAGTGCATCGCGGGCGATTGGCCCAGCGACGTCACTGCCCCGCCTCCAACCACCTCCCCCCGGCTCCCTTCGCGCACGCTGGCTCCGTGGAATCGGGCTGACTTAAGCAGGAGAGCCTCAGCGTTAGCGCGCAACCGCTCTCCCCACCCCTCTATGGCCCGGGCCTTAGTTACTGTACAGCATTGTAAAGTGCCTTGCTGGCCTAGTACAATTTAGTAAATATCCTAAACAATGTCGTCTTAGGCAAAATGTTGCTGATCTTTGCTCTAAAAATGACTATGAACTAAAGAGAAATAACAATCTCCCTTGTGAGCACATTCACATGTCTCAGACAGGTCTGCAACCCTGCTTTTCACCATTATCCCATACAGCTTCCACTGCAGCCAGGGACTCTGGGAAATGACATGCAAATGAGCACAGTGTCACCTTTTGCTTCAAATCTATTTTAAATTAAATTAGCCTTGTACTTCTGGTGGAGAGAGTAGGGGTTTGGTGCTTTATACGTTACATATTATTAAATGTTAACATCAAACAAATATTGTCATTATGTTTGGTGCTACTTATTTCTTTTTCATTAGGATTTATTTATTCATCTTTCATTATTATTATTTACTAGCTGAGAGACCCGGCGTTGCCCGGGATGTAAATGCGTAATAGGTAGTATTATTTATAACTCGTGGAACAATAGGTGAGTATTTGTTGTAAAGGTTTCAGGGGGGGGGGAGAAAGGGGAGCGGGGGGGGGGGAGAAAGGGGAGCGGGGGGGGGGGAGAAAGGGGAGCGGGGGGGGGGAGAAAGGGGAGCGGGGGGGGGGGAGAAAGGGGAGAAAGGGGAGCGGGGGGGGGGGAGAAAGGGGAGCGGGGGGGGGGGGAGAAAGGGGAGCGGGGGGGGGAGAAAGGGGAGCGGGGGGGGGGAGAAAGGGGAGCGGGGGGGGGGAGAAAGGGGAGCGGGGGGGGGAGAAAGGGGAGCGGGGGGGAAGAAAGGGGAGCGGGGGGGGAGAAAGGGGAGCGGGGGGGGGAGAAAGGGGAGCGGGGGGGGGGGAGAAAGGGGAGCGGGGGGGGGGGAGAAAGGGGAGCGGGGGGGGGGGAAAGGGGAGCGGGGGGGGGAGAAAGGGGAGCGGGGGGGGGAGAAAGGGGAGCGGGGGGGGGGAGAAAGGGGAGCGGGGGGGGAGAAAGGGGAGCGGGGGGGGGAGAAAGGGGAGCGGGGGGGGGAGAAAGGGGAGCGGGGGGGGAGAAAGGGGAGCGGGGGGGAGAAAGGGGAGCGGGGGGGAGAAAGGGGAGCGGGGGGGGAGAAAGGGGAGCGGGGGGGGGGAGAAAGGGGAGCGGGGGGGGGGGGGGGAGAAAGGGGAGCGGGGGGGGGGGGGGAGAAAGGGGAGCGGGGGGGAGAAAGGGGAGCGGGGGGGGAGAAAGGGGAGCGGGGGGGGAGAAAGGGGAGCGGGGGGGGGGAGAAAGGGGAGCGGGGGGGGGGAGAAAGGGGAGCGGGGGGGGGAGAAAGGGGAGCGGGGGGGAGAAAGGGGAGCGGGAGGGGGGGGAAAGGGGAGCGGGGGGGGGGAAAGGGGAGCGGGGGGGGGGAAAGGGGAGTGGGGGGGGGAAAGGGGAGTGGGGGGGGGAAAGGGGAGTGGGGGGGGGAAAGGGGAGTGGGGGGGGGGTGGAGAGCGGTGGGCATATGTATTGTCATAATTTATGTATGGGCATTTCCCCCCCCCCCGTTCCCCGTGACTCCCCCCCCCCCCGTTCCCTGTGACTCGCGCTCCCCCCCCCGGCGGCCGCTTGGTCCCCCGATGTGCCGTCCTGCTGAGTGAGGCGTGCAGGCGGCTGCAGGAAGCGCCCTGTGTGGGCCTAAGACTCACGCTCCCCCCCCCCCCCCCGGCGCCCGCTCGATGTGGCGTCTGGCTGAGCGGCGGTTGGAAGCGCCCTGTGTGGGCCTGAGGCTGAGGCGGGACGCGCAGTGGGCCTGAGGCTGAGGCGGGACGCGCAGTGGGCCTGAGGCTGAGGCGGGACGCGCAGTGGGCCTGAGGCTGAGGCGGGACGCGCAGTGGGCCTGAGGCTGAGGCGGGACGCGCAGTGGGCCTGAGGCTGAGGCGGGACGCACAGTGACTTACCTGAGCGGGTGGTAGCGCCGGGGAGGTAAGGGAGCGGCTGGGGTAGGAGGGCCGCGCTTCCCGTCCGGAGCCAGTGCAGGATGGCGCACGTGAGGGGGGTGGACAGAGAGTGTGTGTGTGTATAGAGCTGCTGTGTTGTGTGTGTGTGTGTGTGTGTGTATAGCGCTGCTGTGTTGTGTGTGTGTGTGTATAGAGCTGCTGTGTTGTGTGTGTGTGTGTATAGAGCTGCTGTGTTGTGTGTGTGTGTATAGAGCTGCTGTGTTGTGTGTGTGTGTGTGTGTGTGTATAGAGCTGCTGTGTTGTGTGTGTGTGTGTGTGTGTGTGTATAGAGCTGCTGTGTTGTGTGTGTGTGTGTGTGTGTGTATAGAGCTGCTGTGTTGTGTGTGTGTGTGTGTGTGTGTGTGTATAGAGCTGCTGTGTTGTGTGTGTGTGTGTGTGTGTATAGAGCTGCTGTGTTGTGTGTGTGTGTGTGTGTGTATAGAGCTGCTGTGTTGTGTGTGTGTGTGTGTGTGTGTGTGTGTATAGAGCTGCTGTGTTGTGTGTGTGTGTGTGTGTGTGTGTGTGTGTGTGTATAGAGCTGCTGTGTTGTGTGTGTGTGTGTGTGTGTATAGAGCTGCTGTGTTGTGTGTGTGTGTGTGTGTGTGTGTGTGTATAGAGCTGCTGTGTTGTGTGTGTGTGTGTGTGTGTGTATAGAGCTGCTGTGTTGTGTGTGTGTGTGTGTGTGTGTATAGAGCTGCTGTGTTGTGTGTGTGTGTGTGTGTGTGTATAGAGCTGCTGTGTTGTGTGTGTGTGTGTGTGTGTGTGTGTGTGTGTGTGTGTATAGAGCTGCTGTGTTGTGTGTGTGTGTGTGTGTGGGCCGTCACTCCGCCTCAGGCCAATGAGAGGTGTGCGGGGGCGGGCGACCCAAGGGACCAATGAGATTTCCCCTAGGGACACCGGACATCCAGGCAGGCAAACATACAGTGCTTTCACTAATATAGTATAAGATTAACTTTATTATATTTGTTGTTGTCATTATTATTATTGTTTACTGTTAGCTGGAGTATGGCTCACCCAAGAACCACTTTCCCCTGTATGGGGGTCAGACATAGTGCAGACTTGACCCCTGACATTTATAAAAAGATGTTGGAATATGTGACACTGCTGCTTAATAAACACAAACACAGGCGCGCCATGTATTGTTCTGACATTGGTTTATTACACAGAGACACGTCTTTATAGAGGGTTGTCACACTAACAGCCTGGAAGGGGTTAATGCAGGGTCACCAGCCCAGCCCCCCTCTCCTATGATTGGTTGCTGCTCTCGTACAGGAGCCGCGATTGGTCCCCTGTCAATGTCAGAAAAGGCGCGCCAGTTTTGCTGTCTCCATGGCGACCATGGCGGCCGCCGGAGATCGGCCTGCAGCGCGGCCCGGCTTCCAGGTTACCTCCCCGCCGGTGAAGATGTTAGCGGGGCGGCTGAGGGAATGCGTGCGGCGGCGGCCCGGTTCCTTCTGGCTGGAGAAAGGAGCCGGCGGGCTGGAGGTGGGCCTGGTGTGGATGCAGGGCCGGGTGCTGCACGTACGGCCCGAGCGCGGCGTCACCGTGCGGCTGAGCGACGACACTCACACCTTCACCGTGTGCAGGGCCGACCGGGTGCCCAAGGGCAAGCCCTGCCTGCAGCCAGGTAACCGGGGGGTCCGCACGCCCTGCCTGCAGCCAGGTAACCGGGGGGGTCCGCAAGCCCTGCCTGCAGCCAGGTAACCAGGGGGTCCGCAAGCCCTGCCTGCAGCCCGGTAACCGAGGGGTCCGCAAGCCCTGCCTGCAGCCCGGTAACCGGGGGGTCCGCAAGCCCTGCCTGCAGCCAGGTAACCGGGGGGTCAGCAAGCCCTGCCTGCAGCCAGGTAACCGGGGGGGTCAGCAAGCCCTGCCTGCAGCCAGGTAACCGGGGGGGGTCTGCAAGCCCTGCCTGCAGCCAGGTAACCGGGGGTCCGCAAGCCCTGCCTGCAGCCAGGTAACCGGGGGGGTCCGCAAGCCCTGCCTGCAGCCAGGTAACCGGGGGGGTCAGCAAGCCCTGCCTGCAGCCAGGTAACCGGGGGGGGTCCGCAAGCCCTGCCTGCAGCCAGGTAACCGGGGGTCCGCAAGCCCTGCCTGCAGCCAGGTAACCGGGGGGTCCGCAAGCCCTGCCTGCAGCCAGGTAACCGGGGGGTCCGCAAGCCCTGCCTGCAGCCACGTAACTGGGGGGTCCGCAAGCCCTGCCTGCAGCCAGGTAACCGGGGGGTCAGCAAGCCCTGCCTGCAGCCACGTAATCGGGGGGTCCGCAAGACCTGCCTGCAGCCAGGCAACCGGGGGTCCGCAAGCCCTGCCTTCAGCCACGTATTTGGGGGGTCCGCAAGCCCTGCCTGCAGCCAGGTAACCGGGGGGGTCCGCAAGCCCTGCCAGCAGCCAGGTAACCGGGGGGTCCGCAAGCCCTGCCTGCAGCCAGGTAACCGGGGGGTCCGCAAGCCCTGCCTGCAGCCAGGTAACCGGGGGGTCCGCGCGTGGCTATCACTGTCCTGCCTCACACGGGAGGAGGGCGCCATGATTTCTTCTCCCGCCCCCTAAACAGCAACACCAGCCTCTCACCCTCTCACCCTCTAGCGTCACCTAGATAGAAGCCAGGCAGATCACACTGGTTTTCTATGAATCGCAACTGATTTTAAAGTCCTGTTTATATCAGCAGTCAGGTCTGATATAAAACAGTAATAATGTTTCCACCGCCAGTGTATGCAGCGCTGTACATAGAATGTTTGCAGGCGCGAGCCGCTACCCCATAGAGCTTACAATCTATGTCTGAAGCACTTATTCCCATGACCTGTTATTTGTAATTTATATGATTGTCACATGTATTACTGCTGGGAAGCGCTATGTACATTTAATGGCGCTATATAAAAAAAGACATTTGTAGCCCTTTTTCTGACACTCTAAGCGACTTCGGGACACTGCGCGCACCTGCGGCTCCAGGAGATCTGAGCCTCCGCTAGCTGGGAGCCTGGGGTAACACTTATTAGCGCAGCGCCTCCACTTACCCAGGATCACCGTCATGTAAGATTCCCCTGGGCAAGAAACACACCGATACAATGCGTGCAACCAACTTTACTATGTGCAATAATAAACTTATACTCTATATGAACCGTGGCAATAACCCAATATGCAAACACTTATCTTATAACACTATACTTATACTCTATCATACCCTAACACCGCTAACGGATAATGTCCTTCTAACATCAGTGGCTCGGCCACACCCCTAGGGAATATTGTCCTGTACAATAGTGGCTCAGCCACGCTCTTATGAGTGTCTCTATCCCGTCACCGCGTGCCCCACACACCGTGTCCGTGTAATAGTACGATAGCGGTGTGTACTCGCTAGTGTCTCCCTATAGTTACGCCTAAGGCGGGATCAGCGCCTGTTGACCGGTGTTGGTGCACTTGACGTATCTACTACCTTCCGGTCACGGCGGTGACCGGTAATACTTGGAAAAGGATCAGCCGAATCCTTGCTTGTCTGGGATGTCCGCAGTGCAGCTGTCTGGTCCCAAGCAGCTCACCAGCAAACCTGCTCCGCACGCTTGTCCCTAACTGTGTACACAGTAAGGTGACTGATCGCTAGCACTATGGCCGTCCCTGCAGCACAGCAGCACACTGTGACTCAGGGGTTTCTCCTAAGGGCCTGCGGGGTAAAGCTAGCCTATGCAGGCGGGTCACGGACCCCCTGCACGCATACACCCTCCTCCTTTACCTTCCAGATCCCCTCTGACTAGCCTCTCCCCCACGCTTCCCTTTCCTCCTCCCGTAATTCTAGCCTTCCGATTGGCTCCTCAAGTCAGGTGACTGCCCAGCTCCTCAAGTCAGGTGACTGCCCAGGAGCTCATGGGAGTTGTAGTTCCTCAGCGGAGCTTCTCTGCCTTGAGCTGCACAGACTCACAGCTATTGCATCAGCGCAGACCTCCACATGACTCTCCTGAACAGTCAAAACACCAACTGAACACACATATGAGGCTCCTACCACATCCCTACACATACATCTATTATTTGGTGCCTGCGGCACAGGGAGATAACGTGACTTGCTCAAGGTCACAAGGTATGGGGGGGGGGATTGAGTGAGTGTGTGTGTGGGGGGGGATTGAGTGTGTTTGTGTGTGGGGGGGTGTGTGTGTGTTGGGGGGGGGAGATTGAGTGTGTGGGGGGGATTTTGTGTGTGTGTGGGGGGGGGATTGTGTGTGTGTGGGTGGGGGATTGAGTGTGTGTGGGTGGGGGATTGAGTGTGTGTGGGGGGGATTGAGTGTGTGTGGGGGGGGTTGAGTGTGTGTGTGGGGGGGGGGGGTTGAGTGTGTGTGTGGGGGGGGGTTGAGTGTGTGTGTGGGGGGGGGGGTTGAGTGTGTGTGTGGGGGGGGGGGGTTGAGTGTGTGTGTGGGGGGTGGGTTGAGTGTGTGTGGGGGGGGATTGTGTGTGTGTGGGGGGATTGAGTGTGTGTGTGTGTGTGTGGGGGGGATTGAGTGTGTGTGTGTGGGGGGGGGGATTGAGTGTGTGTGTGTGGGGGGGGGGGTTGAGTGTGTGGGGGGGATTGAGTGTGTGGGGGGGGGATTGAGTGTGGGGGCGGGGATTGAGTGTGTGTGTGGGGGGGGATTGAGTGTGTATGTGTGTGGGGGGGATTGTGTGTGTGTGGGGGGGGGGGGATTGAGTGTGATTGGGGGGATTGAGTGTGTGCGTGGGGGGATTGAGTGTGTGTGTGTGTGGGGGGGAATTGAGAGTGTGTGTGTGTGGGGGGGGATTGTGTGTATGGGGGGGGATTGAGTGTATGTTTGTGTGGGGGGGATTGAGTGTGTGTGTGTGGGGGGGATTGAGTGTGTGCGGGGGGGATTGTGTATGGGGGGGGATTGAGTGTGTTTGTGTGTGTGGGGGGGTGTGTTTGTGTGTGGGGGGATTGTGTGTGTGTGTGTGTGTGTGTGTGTGTGTGTGTGTGTGTGTGTGTGGGGATTGTGTGTGGGGATTGTGTGTGTGTGTGTGGGGGGGGGGAGTGTGTGTGTGTGTGTGTGTGTGTGTGTGTGTGTGTGGGGGGGGATTGTGTGTGTGTGTATGTGGTGTGTATGTGGTGATTGATTGAGAGAGAGAGTGTGTGTTGTATTGCAGTGGTGCGCAAACTGGTGGGGGGCAATAAGGCGCAAGATTTAGGGGGGCGCAGGCGACGTGCGGCGAAATCTGGGTGCGCGGGCCGGCAGACGCTTTGCGCGGGAGGACGAAAAAGCTGTACGCGATGGGCGGCCAATAAGATGTGCACGGGCGGGCAGCCGAAGATGTGTGCGGGTGGCTGAACAAGATAGTGCAGGTGGCGGCCTCGTGATGGTGTGTGCGCACACGCGCAGGGGCTTCGGGGGTACGGGGAGGAGCACGCCCGAGCACGGTGAAGTCAAACGCCCCTCCCGGTGTCTGCCCTGCAATAGCGCTGTGTTCCTGCTCTCCTCCGCTGGCAACCTGCTTCGCTGCGATCCTCTGCGAGGGAAAGGGTCGGCTGCCACTATATCAATCACACTATGAATGTACAGAAATAATAAAAAAAAGTGAAAACATTGAAAACGGAAAAAAAAAAATAATAATAATGTAGGTAGGAGTGTGGATGACAATGGGGTAGCAAGCCAAAGAGCAGGGAGGGGAAGGTAGAAACAAAAAGGGGGGGAGAGGGCAGGGAGGTAGCAAAGAGGTGGATGAATGCCCCCCAAAAGTATTGCCTTTGTGCACGTACGCTCTCCCAAGCTCGGCGCTTGGGGAGACAAACAAAACTGACTTTGAAGTGCACTCAGCAGAAGTCAATGCACACACACAGCCACACACACACAGACACACACACACAGACACACACACACACACACACACACACACACACACACACAAACACACACAAATAGCCCCGATCCACGCTTGCAAAATGATGCAGGACACCCTGCGCTCAGGCTTGGAGAGTTGGTGATGTCACCGCTCTCAGCGGCAGCGTGGACGCAGCCTAATTTTGCAAGCGCGAGCTGTTGAAATATGTAAGTATTTATAGACATATTTGGATTTATATTGTATACCGTTTAATAAAGGTTTTTTTTTTTTTTTCATGTGATTTTGATTACGTCAGGCAGGGGGGGCCCGAGAAATTTCATGGATGAAAAGGGGGGCTCGGCATAAAAAGTTTGGTCACCCCTGCACTAAGCTGCGCTTTCAGCTCATAGACCTCACATTATAAACGTGTAATTATAGTCTCACCTTAATGTAGTGTAAAAGAAAATGATGTACAGATTTGGTCGCATCTATTAACGCAGGTTAACGGTGGCAGAACGTTAACGCAGCTCTATTTAAACAAATGGCACAGCGCTATATTTCTTAAATGGGTGCAATTTATTGCATTATTTGTGTAATCTTATCAGGTGGTACAGGCATACCCCGCATTCACGTACACAATGGGACCGGAGCATGTATGTAAAGTGAAAATGTACTTAAAGTGAAGCACTCCCTTTTCCCCACTTATCGATGCATGTACTGTACTGCAATCCTCATATACGAGCATAACTGGTGTAAATAACACATGTGTAGCAGTCTCTATAGTCTCCCCGCTTGCGCACAGCTTTGGTACAGGTAGGGAGCCGGTATTGCTGTTCAGGACGTGCTGACAGGCGCATGTGCGAGCTGCCGTTTGCCTATTGGGTGATATGTCCTTACTCGCGAGTGTACTTAAAGTGAGTGTCCTTAAACCGGGGTATGCTTGTACACTTGTACAGGAAATCCTAAAGTTGATGTCCCTGGGGCAGCTGAGGGATTTTCACCCATTCAGTCCTGGAGGGTCCTGCGCCCCCCTCCTGCATTTCCTAATCATGTGTTCGCTCCTTAGGCCTCGGATATTTTATTTATTTATAAAATGTTTTACCAGGAAGGAAGCAATACTTGAAAATGAGGTAACTCTCAATGTATGTCCTGGGCACAGAGTTATGATGACAGATACATGGTTACAAATCCATAGTTACATTAAGTGAACAGGGTATACATTATATACAAGACATTGCATGCACAGTTAGAGATAATATATATTATAGGCGCATGTAACCGTTACAGACCAGATTAAAATGTGAGACAGCTTTAGTTTTGAAAGCACTTAGACTGGTATCATCTGCAAGAGTCTCTGGTAGGTTGTTTCAGTTTTGGGGTGCATGGTAAGGCCGTGATTATACCCGAAGCGGCGGAGCGCAGAACGTTGTGCGCCACCAAAACAAATAAAAGTTTTCCTATGAGCGCACGCTAAGAATGGGTGACCAACGAGTCGGCCAAGTGCGCAAATTTTCGAACAGATCCAAGAATTTTATTTTCTGAAGCGATGGCAGCGTCATGTGAGCGGTTCAGCCAATGAGAGTGAACCACTCACGTGACATCATGGCCTCGCCTCCCGATGCCTCCTGCCTGCAGTGCAAGTTTCGGGCAGCGCATCGCATTGAGGTAGCGTGCGTGTCCCGCCGCCGGTGGTATAATGAAGGCCTATGAGGAGGAGCGGACGGATACTTTGTTGAACCTTAGGACCATGAGCAGTCTGTTGGAGTCTGATCTCAGATGATAAGTGCTACACGTGGTAGGGGTGAGGAGCTTGTTCAGATAGGTGGGTAGCTTGCCGAGAAAGTATTTGAAGGCAAGACAGGAAAGATGAACTTTGCGCCTAGACTCTAGTGATGACCAATCTAGTTCTTTGAGCATTTCGCAGGGATGTGTGTTGTCGTTGCATTGGAGGACAAAGCGACATATTGAATTGTAGAGGGTATCAAGGTTGCTAAGGTGGGTTTGGGGTGCTGTGCCATATACTACAGTATGTCCCCATAGTCGATAATTTGCATTGGCTTCTGCTGTGTGATATAGTGCGTGTGCGACAGAGCACATAGCGTTGTGCGCGCCTGTCGCCTGAGCGATCTGTGGACTTTAGATCGCTCGTGACGGGGAGGCGTGGCCGTGACATCACTAGGCCTTCCCTAATGTCTCTCACGGGAGACCAGGAGATTTTACAATTATTTTTACCGGGATCATTCGCTAGGCAAACAAGGTGGTAAGAACAAAATGCAGTTTATTCGGGTAAACCCGCGTACAACACAATGAATACACAAAATACAGCTAAAAGCACACTTGCTGGGGGTGAAATCTAGGCTCTACTAGGTGCAGGGCGAATGCTTCGGTACGCTTAACCTGACCGGGATATACACCCGGGCTTTCTGGTCCTCTTTTTGGCTTCAGTTCCTAGCCGCGACCGCTACGTTCCAAATGAGAACTTGAACTTCACGTCTGACTTAGTCTCTGCAGGGCAGACTTTTCCTAGCTTCAAAACCAAGCCGGTTGCTCTGGTATTCGTGACAGCAACTTTGAAAAGTCCGCCCTAGCTTCATCGACACAAGTCACTAGATCGTCTGGTTCTCTGACTGGGGTTTTCTCCTTACATACCCTCCACTGTTCTATGTTCAGCATGGAGGAAGGAGCGACCAATTGGAGCATGGGAAACCCTGCCGCCAACCGATAAGAATAGGGGCTCGTCCTTTGACTGACGCCAGAGGAGGGGACGGGCTAAGCCGGCTTGGGATGACCCGTGGGCGGGACATACGGATTGACCAATGGGAAAACGCGCCAACATTTTGCTGCTTCCCCTAGTCAACCCATTGTCACCTACTGGGCAGACTCCACTGAGTCTGGCAGATCAGAGTGTCCTCCCCGCAGGGGGTCTCTGTTCTCCGGACCCAGTACTAAGCCCTGCCCTGGCCACTTCACACCCCGACACCTCTCAACATCCCTTCTCCTCTCCGATGTCTATGCAGACTTCCCGGCACCTATATGGATGCCTGAGCTGGCTGAATAGACATTTATAGTAAAAGCACATGTAACGGTATTTCTGGCCCGGCCTGACTCACCCAATCTCACATTGGCCCCTGTGGTCTAACCGGTCCCCATTACAGTGTGATAGTGTCTGGTGGTGCACCTGTTGGCAACAGGACTCCTGAGTCTCCCGCATGATGGTGTGTGGGGAGGACCCGTCCAGACAGGCAGCTGAGGTAGTGTGCGGAGTCCTACCTAGTTCCAGTGCAGTGCCTCCACCTCATCAGGGTCCCTTCGGTCACTTGAGGATGGTCCTGACGAGGAACTCCTCTGTGGTGCTCCTCTCTGTACATTCACTCCACACATGTACACGAGAGGGTTTGTGATTAAGAGCATCTTTATTGGTTGAGGTGGGCTAACTGCCCCTCGCAGTAGTTTCTCTAGCCACTCATTGTCCCTCAGTGCTTCCCTTTGAAAGGTGTAATTCTCCTTTAATAGGGATTCCCAATCCCAGCCGGGATGTCTTTACCCTGTGCCAGGTCCCTGGACACAGTCTTCCTGTTCAGCTACTATAACATAACTCTCGCAGACTATTCAGAACTCCTACAGAACTCAGGACTCAGATAGAACTAACTATTAGACACAGTGCTGTGCCTTATGTACACTCTGGAAGCTGACACACCTCTGACATCACTAACCATGGAATCAGAGCATGTGACCACTCCCATCCATACACAGGGCACCCCACCAGGGTGTGAGGGCAAACCTCCATAATTACTGCTGGCATGCCCACAACTTACCAGGCCTTACTGTCAGCAGGAGAGATGACTGTAGCCATTTTAAATGACCGCTACATTCTCCCCCTGGTGAATCCCATCGTCCTCGCTGGGACCTAAATTTAAATGCCTTCTTCCAGGAAGCACTGTAACACATAACACATAATTGTTAACCTCACAGATTGTCCATTATACAAAAAAAAATGACCACAGTGACATCTCGCCAAGCCCGCCCCGACCAGCAGCCACGAGCCCGCAAAATGCCTTAGTACCCCCTAATAATAGTGGCTCGGGTCAGGTTTCTTAACCTCTCTACCACCCATGTCCAGGACCGTGACATGATAGTGCCTAGGCAGTCCCCTCTCGGGCCTATAGGTCACCCTGTGTTTGTGTATATTCCTCCCTATACTCCACACTCGCATCAGGTGATCTATTCTGTCCTCTGCCCTCCTTCCAGTAACGTCACTCCCCTTATTGACTAGGTACATCTCGATGGTTTCCCTAAGCCACCTTTCCCTGTTCTCTTCTATCTCCTCCATGAGGGGTTCAGGGACATAAGGGTACTCCAACCCGTGGGAAGACTTGTATCGAGCCATTATTGCCCGTTCCGCTCTACTGATCCTAATTAGGTCAGCCCTACCTGCCCTCCCAGGTAGCACCCATGACAGGGGTTCGTCAGGATCCACAGGGTCTGACAGTGTATCGGGACCCATGGGCTCTATCTCCCTGTGCTCAATCTTATACCACCGTTCCTGCAGCTCTCTGTCTCGCTGTTCAGGGGTGAATTCTCCCTTGGCCCACCAAAAGTCAACTACATCCTCCCTTCTAATAAGGAATCGCGTACGATCCATCCAGGCCGCATAACCTTCAAAGAGGGGGGCCCACCAACGGTGTTCCTTGAACCTATGTGAATCCCCTGAGTCACTCTCTTCCGCATCCCCCCATGAGAATACCCCCGATGTCCGTGCTGACCGTGGTACGGACCACCGTGATGATCCCAGGGCCTTGTCCTCTGTTTTATTGGTCACAGGAGGCAACCACCGGCCTACCGCGGCCTTGCCTAATTCTCCCCCTCCACGAGAAATGCCCTCCGTAGCGCAACTGCGCTGTCGTTCACCAGTCCGTCTCTCCTCCCCCCCCAAAGGTATGTCCACAAGTTCCAGACTAGGCGGGGACCCCGGGGAACATGTGATGGGGGCAGGGGTTTTACCTAGGGCGTGGGGTTGGGCGTAGGGGCAAGATGGGATACGCCACGGGACTACGACCCGTTCCCGGCTGTCCATGGACTGCTCCAAGGAGGATAGCTCACCCTCATCCGTCTGCGGGTCTCCCATCAAGCTCTTGGGCCCTTGAGGTGATCGGGGACATTCACCCGATCGCCGAAGCGTTGCTGCATCTTTCCCGTCTATTCCGCCGTCGCCACCGGAAATGATGTCCTCACCGAAACCGGAAGCGCCGCCATCTTGGGTGGGACCCCCATGCGGGATCTCTTCCTCGATGACGACATCCGGAAGCTCCGCCGTCGTCTCCACCGGAAGTGGTATCTCCTCCGCACGTGCGTCTTGGGCCTGGCACGGCCTTGTTTCCGCTACACCGTCTACCGGAGCAAGGTAAGTGAGTGGCTTTCTCTTACCATTCCGCAGGGGTGTAGGCGTCTCTCGCCCGTCGCCACCATGTCCTGAGGCGGAGGGACTCCGTCTCTCGGCTCGCCGATCTGCGGGGGACGCCCTGCTTTCCAGGCTGCTACTCACACTACGGGGTGTCGTCCTCCCCGGTTCTGTCCTGGGCCTCGATTTCACCTCCGCTAGCTCGCGGAGATCCTCATCCGAGTATTCTGCCTTCCCCGACTTAGGGGTCACCGATCGGGGCGATAGTCTTTTCTCAGTGCGGTCGGGGAGTGACCCGACTGTCTCGGTTGCTGCTGACCCAGCCGATTTAATCGACTCCAGTCCCCTTTCTCCGGGACTTGCACGATTGATCCACAGTGCACCAGGGGACTCGGCGGAGCGCCTAGCCGTATCCCCCGGGGGGTCAGCAGATTGGATCGGAATGAACGTCGGCATTGGCCATAAGTATAGTGTCCCGCATTGTGGGCAGCGTGCCGCCGTGTTAACAATGCCTTCGGGCAGCCCGCATTGTAGGCAGAGCCCGACCACCGTCTCGGTGTTAGCCACTCTGACTACCAGTACCCCGCCGGGTACCGAGTAGGGCTGGGTGGATACCATAGTTCCCACAGTGGAGGAGCAGGCCATTCTTTTGGTAGGGACCACTTTCAGTATGGGTCTCTCCAGGTCAGTGGTTCCTCGCAACTGACCGGTAGAAGCTTCTGGGCCAGCCACTTCCTGCTTCGGCTCCTCCTTCCGCTGGCATAGCTGGAACCCGCCCCCAGGGGTTGCAATTATGGGCGGATCCCACAGGGGAATAGCATGCCCCTTAATTAAGGCCGCGCCTTTCTCAGTCCTGGTGGGCGCAGTCTGCGTTTTCGCGCCAATTTCCTCATCAGAGTGGGATTCTTGGGCCGCGGCTAGTTCCCGCCTTCTCCTGGCAGCTGCTTTTCGTGCAAAATATCCCTCCTTTTTGCACGTTACCTCCGCGGCCGGAACTACTTCTTGTAGTGGCGCCGTCTGGATATCAGTCCCTGGGCCCAGTGGGTGCATTCCCACAGGCCATAATTGAAAGTCACTCCCCCTGGTGGAAATCAGGGGAGGGTCCCATAGACTAAGCGGTTGACTCAGCACAGGGGCCGAGTGAGTCACTGTCCATGAAGGCGCAGTCGTAGCTTTCGCGCCATACCCCCCATCAGGGCGGGGCTCTGCTGTTCGCGCCATTCCCGGCCAGCTTTTTGCAAGTTCTGTATCAGCCATTTTCTCTGCGACTGGCCCATGCGGTCTCCCTAGCAAGCGGGAACCGCCATTTTGGGTGGCTTTTAAGCCCGAAATGTCAGTTTGTTTGCTCTTCTCGCTGGGTTCCCCCCCAGTTATCACAATGTCCTCACACTCTTCAAGGGTGGCCCCTCGGTGTCCCATACAGGACAAAAACGGGGCAGCCACAGCCTTCGCTCCACTCCAGAGCAGATTAGTTAGAGACAGCTCAGCGACAGTTTGCTCTTCAGTGGGGCGCACGCCATGGGTGCCTTCCCCATCAGCCTCTGGTCGCCATTTTGGGCTCTCCGCACCACGCGGATCCTCCATTCCTTGGATTGTCACGCTCTCGTACCAATTATCATACATGGGGCTCCGCTCTGCGGGGCAGCCACCACACCAGTACAATAAAGATTGCTCAGATGCACCACCACATGTGTACCTGATCTAGGCTGGACTCATGTTGCACTACCTCAGGCTAGGCTCACTCTCTCAGTGTCTGCTGTAACTCCTTCCTCCCAGTCTGTGCTCCCTATGGTAAGTGTCTGGAATGGGCTAGAGTACTCTGGCTCTGCCATGCAGTACTTGGGGCGTCTACCTCTCTTGGTCAGCCTAGCGCAGACCCTCTCCAGGATTCCTGACCACGTTAACAGGCTATCCCTTCTGGCGTCCTACCAACTAGCACTACCTCAAAGTGACTCGTTCAGCTATAGCCCGGCTCCAGACCCCTCACTCCTTTCAGGCCCCTAGGTCGTCCCTGCGAACTGACAATACCCTGTCAGCCCCTGACCACCCCTAGGTCCGTCCCTACGCAGCACAGAGTGGCAGCAGACGCTCTCCCTTTTTCCCAGTGTGCCTAGCTAGAACATGTCCTGTTGACAGATCTGATCTCAGCAGCTCGCCTCCAAATGTAACGGTATTTCTGACCCGGCCTGACCCACCCAATCTC
Source organism: Ascaphus truei (assembly GCF_040206685.1). NCBI lineage: Eukaryota > Metazoa > Chordata > Amphibia > Anura > Ascaphidae > Ascaphus > Ascaphus truei. The sequence goes on from NW_027453988.1 coordinate 18,133, forward strand.
ACATTGGCCCCTGTGGTCTAACCGGTCCCCATTACAGTGTGATAGTGTCTGGTGGTGCACCTGTTGGCAACAGGACTCCTGAGTCTCCCGCATGATGGTGTGTGGGGAGGACCCATCCAGACAGGCAGCTGAGGTAGTGTGCGGAGTCCTACCTAGTTCCAGTGCAGCGCATCCACCTCATCAGGGTCCCTTCGGTCACTTGGGGATGGTCCTGACGAGGAACTCCTCTGTGGTGCTCCTCTCTGTACATTCACTCCACACATGTACACGAGAGGGTTTGTGATTAAGAGCATCTTTATTGGTTGAGGTGGGCTAACTGCCCCTCGCAGTAGTTTCTCTAGCCACTCATTGTCCCTCAGTGCTTCCCTTTGAAAGGTGTAATTCTCCTTTAATAGGGATTCCCTATCCCAGCCGGGATGTCTTTACCCTGTGCCAGGTCCCTGGACACAGTCTTCCTGTTCAGCTACTATAACATAACTCTCGCAGACTATTCAGAACTCCTACAGAACTCAGGACTCAGATAGAACTAACTATTAGACACAGTGCTGTGCCTTATGTACACTCTGGAAGCTGACACACCTCTGACATCACTAACCATGGAATCAGAGCATGTGACCACTCCCATCCATACACAGGGCACCCCACCAGGGTGTGAGGGCAAACCTCCATAATTACTGCTGGCATGCCCACAACTTACCAGGCCTTACTGTCAGCAGGAGAGATGACTGTAGCCATTTTAAATGACCGCTACACACAAATGAAATAAAACATACTTTAATACATAGGATAACTTGGGCAGACTCATAGCTGTAAGGGAAATAGGACTGGGATATCTGGGCTTGAAAATCAGGAGTCACTGGGCAGCCCTGGTGTAATTCAACCCACGTACTGGCAAATCATGCCTGCACGCCAGGGAGAATTAGGAGACTACTGATATCTTTGCCCCCCCCAAACTCCTGCAAACAACATGATTGCATTTCTACCCAAATATCTCACCTAAAACTTACATATAGAACGTTTCATGAGTCTTAGGCTTAGGGAACATGAAAAGTGGAAACGAAGCAAAAGGAAAAAGCAGGCACTAATACTCCGGAAAGTAAAAAAAGGTTGAATGAAATCCAGGAGAGCGTGTGCCCATAAAGACTATTTTAATGGAAACCACAAAAAATATACAGCTACATTACGGGGTACACAAACCCCCACCAACGTGGCTCGAATTGCGTTGGTGGGGGTCTGTGTACCCCGTAATGTAGCTGTATTTTTTTTGTGGTTTCCATTAAAATAGTCTTTATGGGCACACGCTCTCCTGGATTTCATTCAACCTTTTTTTACTTTCCGGAGTATTAGTGCCTGCTTTTTCCTTTTGCTTCGTGTCAAATCATCCAGAAAAAACAGAAGCACACCCCCTACTGTGAAAGAAGAAACCTGCACAGCCAAAAGGACATTACCAACTCTAACTGTGAGTTATTTTATCACAAGCACATTCTCCATTCTGACATTATATGCTGGGACACTTTATTGTGTGGCCCCTTACTACAGTGCTCGTGGGGGCCCTAGCCCACTAGTCAGATTACAATGGAGCAGTGATTAATACATGATTGTTCTGTGTCCTATGGATTGGCTATCCCTTATCCATTATCCAGGGGCTTTTCATTTCGGGAATCATTATATACATTTATTGAACGTTACAATTTTTGTACTACATATTTTGAGGTTTTTTTTGAGAGCACCACACATTTTTTCCATTTTTCTATGAAAAGTGGACAGGCAGGGGACACTTTAACTTTCACATGTTATAATGCCGGGCCCCTGGCTTATGGTGCCAGGTAGCTGCCAGGGGCCCACCGTTCCAGTGGTAACCTTTATTGTATAGCCTGGTTACCCCCTTTATCGTATAGCCTGGCACCCCCTTTGGAGGGAAGTATTATGGGAAATGGGGGGGTCCCAGAGTTGAAATGAATGCGGTTCAGCTTGGGGAGACCCTCTGCTTCATTCCTGTTTTAAAAAAAAAATTTTTTATAAAAAGCGAGTGACTTGCTCCTTCAGAATACTGATTTTCATGTTCGGTTAAAGCCTTACTTCACAAATGTAGTAAAGTGCTTTAAAACATTTTTTTGATTTCAACCTTCCCCAGCGATCTCATCTGTCTATCTTAACCTTGTGTCGCCCTGCTCCTTACTTCCCTTCTCCTTTCCCACTCAACCTGTCTTCACCAACCTACTAACACTTCTCTACCTCCTTTGATACCTAACCTACCAAGTCCTACTTCACGTCCCCCTTCACTCCACTTCCAGTCACCACTCCCACTATCTAACTTGCACATTTCTATAGCTTTCTGATTTCCTCACTTCTCCACATTTATTCTTCTTTCTTTCTAGCTCCCTACTTCCTCTCCTCCTTGCTCTCCCCTCTACCACTTCCTTACTACTTGCTGCATCCCTACCCCACTTTAAATTCAAGTCTACTTCCTTACTCCTTCTTATAGTATTGTCTCCTTAAATGTCTCCACTTCGGCTTATTTCCTCTCATCTACTTGCTTTTATCCTCTTACTAACTCCCTCTCTATCACTCACCCTGCCCTTACTCGCTTAATGGTTCTGCCGCTACGGCGCTATACTAATTCCCTTCCCGTATGTCTTTCTATTCTTCCCAGACGCAAAATTCAAAAAGCCCGCGTCGGGCCGGTGAGGTGACTAATCCAGGCCTGCGCGGGTCATCCGGCGCATTCTGGACGCCTTGATGGGCTTACGGCTGTCCTTGGTCTTGCTGGTGACGTCATCTGGTCGCGCCGGTGGGAGCTGGTTCCGCGCCACCTCCAAGATGGCGCCGCTCCTTCCGGGGCACAGCTGTGATGCGTATCCGGGGGGCGGCCATTTTGGAAGACGTCTCTCACCAGTGCGGAGGTGCGTGCGCCCGCTCCTGTTTCCCGCTCACCGCTCTCTTCCTGCTCCTGCGGTTCACTGTGGATTCCCGCCTTCTAGAGCTGCTTCGCCATCTTGTGTCGGGGGCCGCCATCATCAGAAAGGTAGGCCGCAAATTTTCTCACCAGGGATTCAGTTTCAGCGCAGGTTGCTTGATCACTGGACATCTGTAGTTGGGGTGTCGGGGATCACCGCTCTTTCACTCGGGGGTGAGTTTCTTTATTTGGTGACAGCTTCACCGTGGCCGGGGACCAGACCTCAAGTAGGGGGACGAGAACTGGAGGAGAAGCAAAGAAACACAGGTTGCTGAGGCCATGACACCGAGGGATTAGCCTGATACACTACAGGGGTGAACAAAGCCGGGACAGACTCTGGTTATGCATAGTATATGTTAGGTTTTATTCATTCAAGCTCAGGAAGAGCGAGGCAGGAGTGGGGGGGAGTGACCTGCTTCAAAAATCCGCATGGGCCACGCACTAGGGGGGAGGAGGGTGGATCTCCTGGGCCCTAGTGAAGTCCTTTGGGACTGGACGCGGTGGGTGAGTGAACTTCATCCCAGGTTTCCTCCGGGCGGTTGGAGAGGAGTCCAGCTTCCCAAAGGCGGTGATCTCGTCAAGGAGGCGACGTCGCCGAGACGACGAGAATTCTACTGTCTTTTGTCTTGTCTAGTGTTTGTTGTGTCCCCCCAGGTGTACCCTCTTGTGTGCTCCCCCTTGTGTATTGCTGTAGGTGGTGAAGTGAGGTATTGCAGTTCGAGAAGAAGAGGAGGTCGGGATTGTGGTCCAGGTGCATCAATCAAGAACAGATATCGGCAGCAAAGTCATCTCATACTTTTAAATGAGTAAGGAACTCAGGCTAGTATCACATAACATTAAGGGGTTTAACAGCCCGGTTAAACGCAGAATCGCCTTCCGAGATTATAAGCGTAAAGGGGCAGAAATTCTGTTTCTGCAAGAAACACACTTCTCTCAAGACAACTACCCCAAATTCCTGGATAAGGACTACCCGACACACTTTTTGTCTTCCGCGAAAGTCAAAAAAAAAGGGGTGGCCATACTAATTCATAAAAGAATACCGTTCGTACCCGATAGGACTTTCAAAGATAAAGAGGGCAGATTCCTCATAGTAAGAGGTGCAATCCAAGGGTTCCCAATTACTCTAGCAACAATATATGCCCCTAATGAGACGGCCCCCGTTTTTTTCTCTACCTTCTTTGGGAAACTCAACAAAGTAGCCAGAGGTAATATCATTGTCGCTGGAGACTTGAACAGGGCACTACGGGAGGACCTTGACAGATGTTCATCCACTAATATTACACACAGATCTGACATACTAACAATTAAAAAAGGGTTACGTGACTGCCAACTACTCGACATCTGGAGGGAACAACACCAGAGACTGAGAGAATACACCTTCTACTCACACCCACATGACACATATAGCAGGATAGATTACTTCCTTGTATCCAACAGAATGGTCCCTGGGGTCTCTCGCACCGAGATCCATGATATTTCATGGTCAGACCATGCATCTATAGAGCTGCGGTGCACACTAATCCCACTAGACAGACCTAGAGCGAACTGGAAACTAAACGAAATCTTGCTGAAAATCCCAGCCCTACAGGTGGAAATTGGGGAAAAGCTCACACAATACTTCGAGGAGAATGAGGGGAGTGTGGCTACGCACTCCAGACTGTGGGAGGCCCATAAGGCTACCCTCAGGGGGGTCATTATGAATCTGGCCGCTAAACGGAAAAGAGAACGGGAGGGAAAAATTTTGAAGCTAGAGGAACAGCTAGCAGAGCTTTCCTCCCTCCACAAAAAAATAAGAATGCCCACACGTTAACTCAAATACTAGCCACTAAAACTAGTCTTAACCTCCTCCTCTCCGCCCAGGCCGAGAAGGAATTGACCTGGTCCAAGCGGAAATTTTATGAAAAAGCTAACAAGCCTGACACACTACTTGCCAATAAGCTAAAAAACAAGCTTCCAAACTATCACATTCACGCAATTCGAAACCAAGATGGGGACCTTACCTCCATCCCAGCGAACATAGCAGGGGAATTCAAAAAGTATTACGAAATATTATACAATGGAGATAAGGTAACCCATAATCCGAAAACAAAGGAGGATTTACGGACCTTCTTAATAGAGGCACATTTACCCATTTTGAAGAGATGCGAAAGGGAGGCACTCCAGTCGGACTTCACGATGGAGGAACTCTCTGGGGTCATCAAAGCACTAAAACCGGCTAAAGCCCCAGGGCCAGATGGCTTTTCGAACTTATATTACAATAAATATTTAAAAATTCTAGCCCCCCACATGTTAAAGTTATTCAATGAAATCTTAGCAGGGGCCTCATTCCCAGCACAAATGCTCCAAGCCTCAATATCGGTGATCCATAAACCCGGAAAGGACCCGGCAGACTGTAAGAGCTACCGGCCCATTTCACTGATTAACTTGGACCTCAAAATATACTCTAAACTTATAGCCAACAGGGTGGGTAGTGTTCTTCCCGGGTTAATTCACACGGATCAAGTAGGGTTTATCGGAGGTAGACAAGCGGCAGATAACACCAGGAGAATTATTGACCTAATTGATCTGGCCCAAAAAGAAAAAATTCACTCCATGGTGTTAAGTCTGGACGCTGAAAAAGCCTTCGATAGAATAGATTGGCCCTACCTATCGGAAACACTGAGAGCATTTGGCTTTGAGGGACGCCTCCTGCAGGCCATCCTGGCGTTGTATAAAAACCCAACAGCAAGAGTGAGATATCAAGGTTTCCCCTCAGAACAGTTTGAAATCAAAAGCGGAACACGTCAAGGATGCCCGCTGTCGCCACTACTGTTCGCCTTATGTATAGAGCCTTTGGCGGCACACATCAGAAATAACCCAGATATCTCTGGTATCCCTGTGGGAGACCAAATGCACAAAGCCGCTCTATATGCGGACGATGTCATTCTCACAATAGCCAAATCTCTCACATCTCTCCCAAATGTATTCAACATACTGGGCAAATTTAACCAAATTTCGGGATTTAAGATCAATCAGTCTAAATCAGAAGCCCTCAATATTAATCTACCAAAAGAAGTTGAAAAACTGATTGACCTCAATTTTCAGTTCAAATGGCAACCCTCCGCTATCAAATATTTAGGGGTTTATCTCACAAGGGAGTACAAAACTTTATACACTGGCGACACACTTTATTCGAGCTCGGCTAGTCCCACGAATTCGGGTATACCCGGGTGTATTGAGGTTTGTGACTGTTTTCTGCCCGAGTGCATTGAGGTATTTTCCAAGCAGGGATTGAAGCATTTTATTCCCGCTGGCTGCAATACTGCAAAGTATATATATATATACTGCATTACAATTCATGAATTTATGCCATCTGGTAGACACGCGAAGCATTGCAGCCTATTAAATCCTAATCATTATCATTTAACAGATTAGCCGCCCGTCAGCCAGGCATGAACCCAGGCTGGGAAGGCAAATGCAACGGGGCTTGTCAGAGGTGAGGAGCGGCGCATTCCAGGTATCTGCCAGGTACATACTGGGTATTTGCTCGAATAAAGTGTGTCGGTGCAGTATAAAGCAAATTTCCCCAAGATCATAAAGACGCTGGGGGAGGATCTCCGAACCTGGATGAAGGGGAGCATCTCATGGATTGGGAGGATACATAGCGTGAAAATGAATCTCCTCCCAAAGATGCTATATCTTTTCCAGAGTCTCCCTATCCCTTTGGTGCAGGCGGACATCCTCTCCCTCCAGTCAAAAATTATAAAATTTATTTGGAACGGGAAAAACCCAAGAATTGCTAAAGGAATATTAAAACGTCCCATTCATCCTGCGGAGGGTGAGCGGTGCCTTGCTTGCAGGCCTACTATAAAGCAGCCCAATTAGGGCAGATTTTCCAATGGCACACAGACCCAAGCCTACGGAGATGGGTTGAGTTGGAGAAGAGATGCTGTGCACCAATTGAAATCCGAAATTTAATCTGGCTACCCAGAGAAGGGGTACGCAAGATGAACAATCCGCTGCAGACCATGGTCAATTCATTATAAGTTTGGGAGGCCACGAAATTCAAATGTAATTTGACTACCAAAACATCATTAATGACACCAATAGTGTGCAACCCAGACTTCGCTCCGGACCTGAATAGCAAAAATTTCTTGATATGGACTCAGAAGGGCTTCTCCCGTCTAAAAGATCTGGAGGGCATAACGACCATACAAACATTTGACCAAATTAAATCCTCTAAGAATATCCCAAACAAATTTTTTAGGTACCTCGAGATCAGAGATTTCTACAATAAAACGCCAATTCGACCGGCGCGAACAAATTTTGAGCAGCTGTGTTCCAGAGATACGGACACAAGGGGACTCACATCTAGAATGTACAGGGAAGTGATCTGCCAGAAGTCGCCCATTGACAATAGACTGAGTTACATGAGACACTGGGAATCAGACCTAGGAGAGACTTTAGAGGACGACGAATGGGACAGAATTATACAGGCGGCGGCGAAAAGCTCAATCTGCACCACATTAAAGGAGAACGCATATAAAGTCCTTATGAGGTGGTATTACACTCCGACGCGCTTAGCGAAATTTGTAAAAGGCTACTCCATTCTCTGCCCTAAACAGTGTGGGGAAGCAGCTGACCTCCGACATATGTTGTGGTCTTGCACTAAGGGGGCCCCTATTTGGGAACAAATCAGAGATTGGATTCAGCGGATTCTCGATTTGGAGATCCCCCTGGACCCGTGGCTGTTCCTATTGGGCATGCGGATCCAGGGTCTGTCAAATGCGTCGCATAAATTAATCGCGCATTTTGCTACAGCCACAAGATGTGAGATCGCAGCATTATGGAAACAGCAGGAGATACCAATTATCCCTAAGATCAAAAACAGAATTTGGCATGTCTGCCGGATGGAACAATTAACGAGTTTAGTTAATGACTCCGGCACAAATGTTCTAAAGGTCTGGGATCCATGGTTGACCCAGGTAGACATCCCAGGAGTGGACGCCACCTCAATCTTGCACTAATTAAACTAGGAGCGTTCACCTTTAAGGGCAGATTAGACAACACGACTCAGCGACGCACAGTTAGCAGACCTTCATGTAGTCATAGAATAGGGAAAAACAAATAAAAGAAAGAAACCTCAGAAGAACCTGCCCCAGTTAAAACCCTTAGCTATTGCCTAAAAGGTTGAACAAGAGATATCTAAAAAACTGCACCAGAGCCTGGCAACCTACCACCTCCCTCCCACCCCTAACCTCTTTCCCTGTCCCCTTGTCAAGTTCGTCTGGTCTTGTTTGTAAAGTGTTAAGTGGATGTGTCTTCGAGGCGTCATTACATGTGTTTAACAAAACTGGAAATGTAATAATGGGCTGTGGAACATTGGCTGTATTTGTACTTTCCAATAAAAATTTAAAGTTGAAAAAAAAAACAAATTTTTTTTATATTGCATTGAGTAATGGAAACCCAGGACAGTGTTGGTGCTAGCTAGATATAAACACTCCAGACATGTACCAATCTTTAAACCCTTGGGTATTTAATGTTGGTACAGATAAGAAGCATGGCTTACTCCAACCCGTTTACCCTGTGGTCAAAATATTAGTACAGCTCAACCCCGTTATAGCGCAATCTGCTATAGCGCGAATCCGCTTTTAATGCTGTCTGAGCGTGGCTCCCGATTTAAAAACATCTCCAAGGTTTTATTTTTATATAATATTCAATGCATTATTGCTAACAGACACACGCTGATACACATATATACACACACCCCTACACCATGCGGGAATTGAAACCATGATCTTTCATATGCTGGTGCAATTCTCTAGCTGCTACACCACAGTATTGGTGTGATGAATCTGACTCTATAAACAAACGTAACATCTACTGCACAGTGCAGTCCATGGGTGATCAGGGTTCAATTCCCGCATGTGTATTATATAAAATGTATTCACTGTTGGGCTGTCATTGATCAGAGAAGGGTCATGTGACCCTCCTGCGCTCAAAAGTCAGTCAAATTGAAAGCTTGGGAGAGCGTATGTAAGCACCTCGGAGCCTGATGAAGTGGAGAGAGCTGCAGATGCCGGGTAAGTCCTCGCAGAACCGTTCTTCCTGATTGCGCCGACCATTTCGCGATCCTGGTTATAACGTGCTCATTATGTGGACCAAGAGCACCGCGTTATAACGGGATTCAGCTGTATTAAGGGTTTCATATTTTTTTTTTTCATTTACAAACCTACTTTACATCCCTATCATTAAAAAAAATATATATATATATATATATACACACACACACACACACACACACACACACACACACACACACACACACACACACACACACACACACACACAGTTAGGTCCGGAAATAATTGGACACTGACAGAATTTTCATAATTTTGGCTCTGTACGCCACCACAATGGATTTGAAATGAAACAACTGAGATGCAATAGAAGTGTAGACTTTCAGCTTTAATTCAAGGGGTTGAACAAAAATATCGTATGAAACGTTTAGTTATTGCAACCATTTTCATACACAGTCCCCTTATTTCAGGGGCTCGAATGTAATTGAACAAATTAACACAATCATAAATAAAATGTTAATTTTTAATACTTTGTCGAGAATCCTTTGCAGGCAATGACTGAAGTCTGGAACGCATGGACATCACCAAACGCTGGGTTTCCTCCTTTGTGATGCTTTGCCAGGCCTTTACTGCAGCTGTCTTCAGTTGTTGTTTGTTCGTGAGTCTTTCTGCATTAAGTTTTGTCTTCAGCAAGTGAAATGCATGCTCGATCGGGTTGAGATCAGGTGATTGACTCGGCCATTGCAGAATATTTCACTTCTTTGCCTTAAAAACATCCTGGGTTTCTTTCGCAGTATGTTTTGGGTCATTGTCCATCTGTAAAGTGAAGCGCCGTCCAATCAACTTCACTGAATTTGGCTGAATCTGAGCAGACAATATATCCCTATACACTTCAGAATTCATCCGGCTGCTTCTGTCTTCGTTCACATCATCAAAAACCACTAGTGACCCAGTGCCATTGTAAACCATGCATGCCCATGCCATCACTGCCTCCACCGTGTTTTTCAGATGATGTGGTACACAGCAACTCTCTTTTTTAGATGTCCTCATTACACAGACTAATGGGGAGTTACATACTGATCTTTTTAGAAAGGATACATACAGAAATGCCATTTTAAGGGCAGATAACCATCATCCTCCTTCTCTTATTGATGCATTACCTTTTTCACAGAAAGTCCGGGTCTGCAAAATCACGAGCAGGAAGGATAATATTGAACCAGCTATTGGAGAACTACGTAGTAGATTCCTGGCTAGGGGATATCCTCCTGCTGTGTTAGACCGGGCACTGGATAAAGAGGTAAGTGCTACCAAAAATAAGAAGGAGGACAGGCTTGTATTTACCACTACGTACAGTCATAAGCGAAGCAGAGGAAAAGACCTCCCAGCCCGACGCTACAAGCCTGGTAGACAGCGTGTATCACGCGCAGGCTGTATTAACCCCCAGCACATCGGAGACCAACCATGTAGGAATAAGCACTGTAGCTGTGATGAATCCTTGATCACATTGAACGGGAAAACACTGGACACGATGGGCCCTTGGTCCCTCTAAGGATTCATTTTGCTGGGGGTTAATACAGCATGCGCGTGATACACGCTATCTACCAGGATTGTAACATTGGGCTGGGAGGTCTTTTCCTCTGCTTCGCATATTGCTGGTTTGGCCACGGCTGCTCAGCCTGGAATTAAGACTTTCATTATTGACATTATAAGAAGAGGCTTATACCCCGTGAATATGTATGTAATCACTTAATTGGTGATTTGAGAACTGGAGTGCTATCGTTATTTTTTTTTCTAACCATTTATTTATTTATTTTTTGTGGCATCTATTTATTCACATTTTTTCTTTCTGTGGAACATTTTTTTTTATTTCTCTGGAGTGAGTATTCGTGCTATTCCTATCCTGTGTGTTTTTTATTATGGAAGATTATGTAGAAGTGGAGGATGAGGAAGGGGTTACTGATACCTATGCCTTTAACTGTGGAGACACTCACCGTCAGAGGAGGGCAGAGTCAGTTTTTGATGAAGGTGCTAATTTCATCTGTGAAGAGCCTGCTGACTTAATTATCCACTTCCTTACATTGGAAAAACTGTTATCACAGGACATTAGGTATTGGTGGGACATTACCACTCTTGAGAACTATGCTAGAGTTAAAAGGATTCCGTGAGGCTTACGCTTGAAAAAGGTACCGTCCTTTGGCTTTATTAATAAAGATTTTGAGAATGACTGGAAAGCCATATTAGATCATTGCTCATTTAAGCTAATCAAATTGATCATTAAGTATAAGCTAAATTAAAAAAAAGAAAGTGAGAGCCAATGTGAAAGTCCTACAGGATAAATTGAAAGGTTGCAGAAAAATGGAGAATTTTATTAAATATGACCAAACACTTTTAAGCAACGTGGGTGCTATGGAAAAGTCTCTAATGATTAAGAAACAACAAAAGTTTGATAGGGACAAGATAGACTATGAGAAGCAGCAAGTTTATATATGGCAACGCTACACTACAAACGCACAAAAGCCACAACCAAAATCTGGTTCTAAATATCAGAATAATAAAAAACAAGGTGACTCCAAGAATCCGAATAAATCCATCCTAAAACGCCATGGAAACGCTTCCAGTTTTGAGTCAGATGGTTCTGACTATGAGAGTCGTTCACTAGGCGTTTCCTTTTGTGATGATGATGATAATTGGCGAGTTAGATCTACCTCCCCTGAAACCGACTCTTCACAAAAATCTGTTATGATGCCCTCTCGGAAAGAAGATAAACCTTCATACTCCTTGTTTCAAAAGGAGTCAAAAAACGAAAGAGGACAAGGAGATCATCAAAGAAGAGGAGGGGGGAGGGGGATCCGGGGGATCGAGCAAAAGAAAGAAATATGCATACTGCTGCGGCACAGTTTATTCGAGCATTTGCCCGTTCTGTGCCGCAGCAGTAGCCTGGCGCGCGCCCGAGAGTGACGGGCGCGCGCCGAAGCAGCGGAAGAGCGCCCTCCGATCGGGGCGCTCTCCCTACCGCTGCCGGGTCCGCCGGGTCCCCCGGAACCCCCTGCCGCTGTCCCGCGATCGCGGGACACCAGGGCTCCCTCGGGGAGCCCCTGGACGCGCGTGCAGGGGGCGCACGCTCCCGAAGACGCGTGACCGCGCGTCTATGACGCGCGGCACGCCGAGGGGCGGCCACTAGCAAGCCGGGAAATCTCCCGGCTTGCGGATCTGGCCGCAGTGTAATAAACTGTGTCGCCAGTGTAGGAGAAGTTGTGGATAATGTTATCAACATTTCACATAAGACTCTTACAGATGACCAGATTGCGGTTCTAAATAGAGGTTTAAATTTTGCCCCATACCAAGATTTTAATTTATTCAATACCATCATTGATCTCCAAAAATTAATTCGCAAATTGTCTCTTAAAAAATATTTTAATAGAAAAGGGACAACAGAGGTTCCACTATATTCCACTGATAGAGGTCTAGCTGAGAATGTTGATGGTATTGATGTTTCAATGGAGAATTTGGATTTGCATTCATTTCGTGAACAATGTGCTTTATCAGATCTTAGAGATCTTTATGATGAACAAAATCAGGATTTGGAGCCTGAGATCCCTTCCTCATTCAGCTTCTTTGGGCAATTACACTTAGGTCTTAAGAAGAAATCAACCTTTTGCCCTCATATTTTTAACAATCATAATATTAAGACCTTTGAGAAGCTGGTTGAGAGGGATCTCAGGTTATTGGCTAGGGGTATTGTACCCCGGGGGGTTCCCTCTTTAAATAAAACGAATCTGTCAGATATTGACTTCCAGGAGATGATTGCCCTCAGGGAAGATAGGTCTATTACAATCAAAAAGGCTGATAAGGGAGGGGCCATTGTGGTGCCCTCTTCTTCAGATTATCAGGCAGAGGCACTTAGATTACTTGAGGATGTTGAATCTTATACAAAATTGACATGATCCCACATGTGAGTTTTTACACCTTTTGAAAGAGATTCTTGAAGAAGGAAAGGCCCTATTTGTACTTAACACAAAGGAATATGAGTTTCTCTACAATGCCTCACCTATTGTGCCCATCTTCCACCATCTCCCAAAGATCCATAAGTCACTGGTCCGCCCTCCTGGGCGGCCCATTGTGGCCAGTATTGGATCTTTGGGAGATGGGTTATCACGCTACATTGATGGTTTTTTACAGCCACTGGTAAAAAATCTGCCTTCTTTTCTGAGAGATTCTATGGATCTTTTATCCGCTATAAAAAATGTTATGATAGAAAAAATTAAACTAAACATATACTAAGCGCTTAACCTATTAGCCTAACTTAACAATACACGATAATGATGGATAAGTGCTCTAAATGTTGGAATTCCCTTACAAAGATACAAAAATAAACTAGTGAATTCTACAGACTAATATAACAAACTGAGAAGACGGCTGCCTAAGGATTGAAAAACCACAAACCTATCCACAAGGTAAGTACAACAATAGCTTAAAAACAAAAATAAAACAAACAATGAAAGAAAACAGAAATAGTCCTTGGCGCACTATCTGGTATATAAACCTGCAGAAAAATGAAGTCCAAAGATCTTGGTAGTGAGGATTGTTGGTCCGGAATCCAATCGTACTCAAAGTCCTCTGAGGTGGTGGAATCAGATTTGTGCGAATGATGCTTTAATGCATGCCAGACCAATATGATTGGGTTCAAAGCAGGATCTTAATGAATGTTGCAGATGTGTTTTGGGGTCAATGTCTTGGAAGGACTGGTGACCACTCCAGATGTGAAGTATTCAGAAATGTTACGTTCTTCCCTCTGAGCAATAATGACCTTCTGTATGTAGACTCTCTAATATGAGGAAAAAGCCTTAATGGACTGGTCATGCACAGCTGCATCTAAAGACTTAGTAAACAATTATTTGGAAGTCTGACAGGGAGGAGGAGTCAGACTTCCAAATAATTGTTTACTAAGTCTTTAGATGCAGCTGTGCATGACCAGTCCATTAAGGCTTTTTCCTCATATTAGAGAGTCTACATACAGAAGGTCATTATTGCTCAGAGGGAAGAACGTAACATTTCTGAATACTTCACATCTGGAGTGGTCACCAGTCCTTCCAAGACATTGACCCCAAAACACATCTGCAACATTCATTAAGATCCAGCTTTGAACCCAATCATATTGGTCTGGCATGCATTAAAGCATCATTCGCACAAATCTGATTCCACCACCTCAGAGGACTTTGAGTACGATTGGATTCCGGACCAACAATCCTCACTACCAAGATCTTTGGACTTCATTTTTCTGTCAGGTTTATATACCAGATAGTGCGCCAAGGACTATTTCTGTTTTCTTTCGTTATTTATTTTATTTTTGTTTTTAAGATATAAAAAATGTTAGTTGGAAAAAGACTTTTAGATGGGTGACATTGGACGTGATGTCACTTTACTCAATCATAGATCACGAGCAAGGGATTCGAGCAGTGGAATTTTTTCTTGATGCTTCTACATTGTCCATTTCATTACGTGCCTTTCTTTTGGATTCTATTATGTTTCTGCTCACCCATAATTATTTTTCTTTTGATGCACAATTTTATCTTCAGACACGGGGTACTGCTATGGGGACGTCATTTGCCCCCTCTTATGCTAATTTGTTTGTGGGTCTTTGGGAATCCACACACATTTTCGGTGCTGATAATTCTTTTCGTCATCAGATTATTTTCTATAAACGGTATATTGACGATTTGATTATGATTTGGGATGGGGATTTATTATCACTGCATGCCTTTATTCATACACTTAATACTAATTCTTTAAATCTTAAATTTACTTATGAAGAACACATGAATCACATCAATTATTTAGACATTACTTTATTTATTGACACGACAGGCACTATTCAAACGGACATTTTTAGAAAGCCTCATTCACGTAATACTTTATTGGAAGCAGACAGCAGTCATTCTAAATCATTCATTCGAAGTATACCCAAGGCTGAATTCCTTCGACTAAGACGGCTTTGTTCAAATGACGATTTATTTGAGCATCAAGCAGAGGAATTAAAAACTCGATTTGCTCAAAGAAAATATAATCACACTGATATTGAAGCAGCATATCTGTGTGTCAAATCTACAAACAGGATCGATTTGTTATCGAACTCGTCTGTGAAGTTCAAGAAGAAACATGAATTGGATCGAGTGACGTCTGCTCTATTTGTCACCCAGTTTAGTCGCCAGGCTGAACAGATTCGTTCTATCATTTATAAACATTGGGGGACCCTCACTCTTGATAAGGACCTACATAGTTCAGTTAACCAGGGTCCAGCCATTACTTTTAGGAAATCCAAATCCTTATCTGACTATCTTTCTCCAAGATTGTTTGACTCTAAGAAGTCTAACAAATCTGTTTAAAATAAAAGGTTTTTTTAAATGTGGAAAATGTTGCGTTTGCTGCTATGCGAAACCAATTAAGTCTATTAAGACTATTTATTCTAAAAAGAACTATAGGATCCCATCCTTTATTAATTGTGACTCACAATTTGTCATATACTTTCTTACCTGTGGCTGTGGCCAAGGGTACGTGGGCTGCACTATACGCCCTGTTAAAAACAGAATCATGGAGCATATACGTTCCATTAAAAGAAAAGATTTCATGTTACCAGTTTCAAAACATTTTACTGACTGTCCTTCAGGAGGTCTATCAAATGTTCATTTTTCTGCTGTAGAACTGGTGCCCATGCCCATGAGAGGGGGTGATAGATTAAAGCTCCTCAACCAGCGGGAGATGTTTTGGATCCATTCTTTGGATACATTATCCCCTGCAGGAATTAATACAGAATGGGATCTAGAAAAGGTGAAGGGAAACACAAAATGGATGTGCCCCCTAAAAGAATTCACTTAAATGCACACCATAACAGTGTAAAAATTAACTTTTAATAAATTTACTTAAAACATATATTACCAAAGTAATGTGTAATGTGAATTAAAAATATATTAAATCAACGCTATCAGGCAACCTTGTCGTCAGTTATAAGTTCATACTATCCCATTTAACCACTTAATAATGGTGGGATATGGAGGACACAGATTGCTAGGAGTCAGGGTGTTAACCCCTCTGGAGCAACGGTGAGACCCAATAATGGAAGTGTATAGATGTACACAAGTGAGTGGCCAATGGGTTAAATGTCCAGCTACCTTGCTAGATCAGCCAGCACTGCGCACTATAATGGAGACTTTAGTGTGTTAAAATAAGAGTGCTAGAGTGATAAAGCTGGCAAATGCAGTGATAATGGTAGTACATACACTGCTTGTCCGGGATGGGAAGGGAGCGAAGATAGCAGGGATACACCATGAAAAATAAAAAATAAATGCATACAATAGTGTAATAAGTTCTTTTCAATCTGGATAAAACATGTATGTCTTGGCTCTATAGCAATGCCTACTTACAGCAGGTCAAAAGGTAAAAAGCATTGATCTACACAGCAGGTAGAAAGGTGTCAGGATCTTCAGGAACAACAGCCCAGGTTTACAGCATAAGAAATCAGCACCTCAGCTCAGACGTCAGTAGATGTGAGTGGATCAGAGACATGCAAAAGACAAAATGTCCTGGGGGTTTGTGTTTACCTGGACACAGGTGGGCGGTGCTTTTGAGGGTGTAAACCATATAAGAGTTTGATTAAGACCAGTGAAACTACTCTTTGATAAAGCGCACCATGCGAGAGGTTTCTCTTTTTAATTAGTTATGTCCCAATAAATAATTTGTTATTTTTTCTATTAGCCTCCAGTTCTCGTTTTTTCATAGTTGTGATCCAAGTCTTTTCCTTCCTGCTTACTACGTACAGTCAAGCTGGTGGTTTTATTAAATCTACCAGTCTTAAACACTGGCATATTCTGCAAAATGATGATATATTATCTGAAAGTTGCTGTGTACCACCAATGGTGGCATTCAAAAGAGGGAGGAATCTGGCGGATAGCCTGATACATGCAGATAATGAGGGTAACTACAGAACTCCTCATTTTCTGGAGGGTGGCAGACCGGGTAACTTTAGATGCATGAGCTGCTCGGTCTGTAACAGTCTGACTACCGGTAGTCAATTCAGTCACCCCCCAAAGCGGCAGAATCATAAAAATTAAAAATAGACGCCCCACAGCGTGTGCTCCGCTGCTACAGAGACTGGAACAGTGAAAGACATTATTGCTTGGCACGGCGAATTGGCTGTACTGCTGTTCAGCTGAACTGGAGACCTCCTAAGTACTACCTTGAGGCTGAGGGCTGTACTAACAGCTAACCGATTGGAAGACCACCCAGGCCCTACCCCCGAGGCTGAGGGATTGAGAAGGAGAGAGCCACGACATCTCTATTGGCGTCCGTTGGTGCTTGGGTAACATTAACCCTGAAATGATTGTTTTTTCTATCTAAATGTACGCTTAATACTCACCTTTATTTTGTGGTTACTAATATAATTTTTAATGCACTATGAGCATTGTGCGCTGTGTTTTTTTGTATTTCTGTTTGCTATTAGGGGGTATTTGAGCCATCCCTGGTGCCACAGCTGCAGACGTTCCATATACACTGGCGACACAGTTTATTACACTGCGGCCAGATCCGCAAGCCGGGAGATTTCCCAGCTTGCTAGTGGCCGCCCCTCGGCGTGCCGCGCGTCATCGACGCGCGGTCACGCGTCTTCGGGAGCGTGCGCCCCCTGCACGCGCGTCCAGGGGCTCCCCGAGGGAGCCCTGGTGTCCCGCGATCGCGGGACAGCGGCAGGGGGTTCCGGGGGACCCGGCGGACCCGGCAGCGGTAGGGAGAGCGCCCCGATCGGAGGGCGCTCTTCCGCTGCTTCGGCGCGCGCCCGTCACTCTCGGGCGCGCGCCAGGCTACTGCTGCGGCACAGAACGGGCAAATGCTCGAATAAACTGTGCCGCAGCAGTACTCTACGTGTTTAAAGGTCACCTCTTTTTGTACATCACTATATCACCTCACTTTTATTGATTGTAGTAGCGCACTATATCTTTTCACATTTTCTCACTCCAGATAGGGAGACTTTCTTATTGAGACGTGAAGCATTCTGGATACATGCTTTAAATACCAGCAACGGTATGGGTCTTAATGAGCAACAGAATTTAAAATGCTTCCTTAATAGAAGGTAATTTTTTGTCTTTCTACAGGCATATTTGATCTTGCACCATCCATGGACTCTGCACTTACCTATTGGGAAAATTATCCTTTTTGTGTGGTTTTTTTCCCTTCCCTCCCTCCCCCTTCTCTCCCCCCCCCCCCCCTGGCTGTGTGTACCCATTTCTGACTAGGTATACACACTAGTATATTCTAAATACTGATGTACTGCATATTCTTATGTGGCATTTCACGGTAACTTTGCAGGATTATACTGATGTCATCAGCAGTATATAGTCACATGTTTTTAATAGTATATTGCTGTATTAGTTTTGTGCACATATGCTTTATGAATATTTTGGTGTGTGGTTTATTTACACTTTCAGGGTGATTTATAGGAGTGTGTCACTCCTCCCTGCTCTGACACTGATCCCATGGCGACGGATACATCTTTGTCCAGCCCTGTGAGTACAGTCTTGATTGGTGCACACCCCCCCCTTCCCCCCGACGGGCGGGTCACGCTGACGTCATCATGGGGGAGTGTTCAGTCTGGGGAGAGGTGTGGCTGTGGCTGCATTCCTCCAAGACAGCTCTATGCTGTATTGCCAGGGATTTAGACCTAGACGTCTGACGTCACTAGGGGGCGCCATATGGTAGCTCTGACATCACTAGGGGGCGCCATATGGTAGCTCTGACGTCACTAGGGGGCGTCAACATCCTGGTTATGTGGCAGAGCGGGGAGAGTATCAGGGGGGTGGTATATATTGTGACTGTTTTCTTGTGTTTGGTAGCCTTCACCTTGAGAAAGGCAGTATTAGACTGCCAAAACGTTGGACTTTATGGCATATTAAACCTCCTTTGAGTAAGACCGTGTGCCTGCTTCTTCTTCTTTGTCCGGCTACAGGAAGGGTCAGGAGACAGGGAGGACAGAGGCAGGAGAAACCAATCTGACTCCGGCCTTGCCTGTCCCTACGAATACAAACATACAACCCCTCACTGAATAACATAGCCCTAATCCCATGTAATAATCCTGGGTGTAAACAAAATAATGGTTTTATGAATATTGTAATGGTTTATTAGGGACCTAGGAGGTGGCTAGTGGTGCTGTTATGTGTATTTTTGTTTATTGTGGGTAGTGGGGGTGGATGAACGGGGTATTGGCCCCAAGGATGGGTGTTTAGGCCTACCGGGTGGGGGGGGGTTAGCGGGAGGGGTTAACCCCTTCATTACCTTAGCGGTATTAACCACGAAGTTAAAGAAGAGGTTAAGTCATCCTGCAACCCCCTGGCAAGGCCTAAACACCCACCCAGGGCCAAATACCACCTTCACCCACCCCCGCTACCCACAATAAGCCTGGCACGGGTGTATAACCCCTTCATTGCCTTGGCGGTAATGAAGTTGCCTGTAAATGCATTTTTTATGCATCGGATTCATGCCGGGGGTCTCTGGTGCTGATATTAATGGATATCAGCTCTGGGACACATGCATGTTATTTTCATCGCAGCTTCACCCCACCTTCTTGCCAACTTTTGTGGCGGGACAATTTGGAGAAGAAACAGCAATTTTAAAGTGGCGATCAGCCGCAATAAGCTGATCAGGGCTTATAGAATTGAGCGTGTTTGAAAAACTGGCGATCAGTGCTGAAAAGTGGCTTATCACCGCGCGTCTGCCGATTTTATTTATTTATTTATTTTCCGGCAAAAAACCCCCGGTTATTTTTGCTCTAATCGCCAGCTTCTCTGGGCTTTCTGAATCGCTGTAGGCTTTTTTGGCTATAAACTGGTGATAAGTGGCTTATCGCTGCTTACTGCATGAGGGCCTTAGGGAGGATTTGTTCCTGTAAAGTACACCTAGTTTGGCATAGGATTTGGATGTCAGGGTATCAATGTGCATCCCAAATGTTAAATGGGAGTTGAACTATATGCCCAGATATTTCAAACAAGTAACAGGGGCTAGGATGGTATTAGAGCTGGTTTTTATCTGAAGCTCTGTCATTGGCAGCTTTAGCAATTTAGCTCTGGTCCCAAATACCATTGTTACAGTCTTGTCAGTGTTTAAAATCAGTTTGTTTTGGGAAATCCAGTTTCAAGTCTCAAAAAATCAGATTGAAGTATGTGTTCAAGGTCAGAGAGGCGAGGGCTGCGTGCATATAGGATCAGATCCAAGGCCTCTCACAATAACCTGTTAGGAATATTATTTTCTCATCTATCCGACATAAGTATAAAATATACTCTACCAAGACCCCTAATACAGAGTTACCCACCTTATACGGGAGCAGCTGCCAGACGAGTACAGTAAATGTATCTTATTTCTTTTACCACTGGAGGGCAGCGTGGAGTTGCAAGGAGTGGCGCCCGTAAGGACGACGTGCCAGTTAGGCGGAAGGAGACGCGCACACACTTTTATGTGAAACGGATATTTTTGGGGAGGGATTTAGTAGTCTGAGTGAGAAAATTGATATTTTGTCACAATGGAAAAATGGAAAAATTAACCATTTAAATATGCACAGATTTTATCCCACGTTTGGAAATTAGGGATGTTGCCTAAAAGTCTGAGAATGCATTAAGTGCCACCCACGGGCTTTAATGAAGCAGCATTTGTGGGATAAAGGGAACAGCATCCTGTATAAAGGTATTTTGGGCTCGATATAAATAATTGAAGCCAAAAACTAATATTAAGTAAATTGAGAATGGAAAAATATTCAGCACAAACGTACAGAATGTGATATTCTGAGAGATCTTACAGATGTTATCAAATCCCACAATGAATATATAGAAAATGTCTGTATAGAACGAGTCAAACAAGAATATGCCAATAAAACGTTTAATTGGGAGATACAGGGGCCACAATTCAGGTCAGTTAGCTGGAAGAAGGGAAGCCGGTCAGCCAGAAGAGCAGGTCCTCCGGTCAGCCAGAAGAGCAGGTCAGCCGGTCAGCTCTGAGATCAGCATTACTTATATCCCCTAAACGTTGTCCCCTGCATGTAATGCGCAGAACAGCCTGCACTGCATATACTGTACATGAGATACTTAACCCTTTCTTTTCGCTCGACTCTAATCTGAATGATTTGCTAATTGGTTTGTAATTAGAGAGATATTTGTAGCAGAATCCCATGTATGTTCTTTTTACCTTTTTAGATACCGTTTTGTGTAATAAAAGATATGAGATCAGAGGGGCTTCCTGTTTGCACTCGTGTTTTGGCAGAAGTGTATATGTGACCCTATAAATCTCCCTCACACCCGGCTTGGCAGCGTGACACTAGTGCAATGACCTGGGGAAGAATCACTGAGCTGTTAGCAATAGATACAACGGATAGAAAAGACACTACACATAGGTTGGATTAAAGAGAGTATTTTATTGAAATAATGAATCTCTTTGCTGGTAGGGGCCTGCAGCACATTGCAGAGCAATATAGTAACACGCAGAGCAATGCACTGCAGGCCCCTCCGGCAGCAAAGGAGTGAAGACCAATGCAGGGTGTATAAAGATCTCACTGATAATTCATGCACAAAGGGCAATTTGTTGCTGTGATCCAGAGGAAGGCGAAACATAACCCCTGCTGTGCAATGGGGGAAAAAAATTCCTTCCTGACCCCATTAAATGGCGATCGGAGGGTCCCTGGATCACTGCGCAGTGAGATCAGATGGAGCAGCACAGATCAGCGTTGTTATACACAGGGGCACACTCAGTATATAGAGATGTGGGTGATGGGGCCCTTGTGCCCCTGTGTATAACTCACCTGCTCCCCCATCCCCCTGCATATCTATCCCATTCACCCCTTTTCCTCCCGCATACCTCGCAGGGCCGGCCGGCCATTAGGCGGTCGCCTAGCGCGCAAAGGTCCTAGGGGCGCATTAATAATCATTATTATTTTTTTTCTTATTATTTCTAATTTATTTATCTTTTTTTTAAAATTATTATTCTTTTTTTTTATCCAGTATTTTGGCGCCCTTTTGTTTTTATTTTGCGTCGCGCTGGGGTGCGGTCGCACCCCCTGCAGTCCCGATAGCTACGCCACTGTTTATTTTATTATTTTATTTATCTTGTTATTTTTTATACAACTGGGGCACAAATTTTAAGTTTCGCCTCGGGCGCATGAAACCCGTGCTCCGGCCCTGCTCCTTGTTCTCTCTCACCCTCTCACGCCCAATATCCCTATCTCCCTCTAGTACCTGCCCCTCCCGCAGCCTTCCTGATCTTATCTGCCTCTCCTGCGGTCAAACCAACTTCTCAGGGCCCCTAGAATACCCCTGTATCTACGCCCTGGCTCCTCTGCTACCTGCTCCCGGCTTCTTCTCCGCCTAAAAAAGGTGAAGCAGCAGATCTGTCCGCACCTCTCGTATTCTCCTACCTGCTCCTGGGGTCTTCTCCTCCGCCTAAAAAAGGTGAAGCAGCAGATCCGGCCACACCTGTCGTATGCTCCTTGGTCATCGTACACCACGTCTGCCTCCTCGGCCGCCTTGTAGCCCACCTCATTGTTCCACTTGACGCCCGCTTTTTCGTATGCCTCGTCGTCCGCCTCGTAGCCCGCCTCGTCGTCTGGTGGCACAAAGGGCACCACCTTCGTGCGTGTCCTGACCTGCAGGAGACATGAAGTGTTTGTAACCAGGGACAGTGATACTCTGTATCGCAAGAGCTCCTGTGCCACTTATACCCCCTCCGCAATACCACGTTATACCGCCCTCCACAGGGCAAATACCCGTTATACCCACCTCCCCAGGCCCAGTACCCAGTTATACAACCCTCCCAAGGCCCAGTACCCTGTTATACACCCCTCCCAAGGCCCAGTACCCTGTTATACGCCCCTCCCCAGGCCCAGTACCCTGTTATACACCCCTCCCCAGGCCCAGTACCCTGTTATACACCCCTCCCAAGGCCCAGTACCCTGTTATACACCCCTCCCCAGGCCCAGTACCTGTTATACCCACCTCACCAGGCCCAGTACCCGTTATACCCACCTCACCAGGCCCAGTACCCATTATGTACCCCTTCCCAGAAGGTCATATTTCTATTTATCAAAAATACATTGAGTAACCTCTGGTTTTCAGGCATGTCCTAGGGGAGTTATCACAGAGACACAGAAACGTCGCTGAGTTTGGGTTAGTAACTCCCTTAACCTCTCAGCAGTTGAATTCCCCATTAGGCGCTTAACACGTTAAAAACAAGCGTTGCTATTTCTCTGCATGAAGTTGCAGGTAATTGGAAGAGTTACACAGTGACGGCTATTTCATCACTCACCTTCTTCTCCCGAAACGGTCTTTTCTGTCTTATTTCCGGCTTCACATCGGATATCCATATCCATTCTTGGCCTCTGATCTGTATGCAAGACAATGCTTTAAGACAGGGTTGCGCAACCTTTTTCCCTGCTCCCCCCTCCCCCCTCCCCACCTTGTCTCCGACGTTCTGATGTAACGATGTCATGTGATATCACGTTGCTATGGCAATGCCACATCATGTGACGCCACGTTGCTGTCGCCAGAAGCCGCCGGAGACAAGGAAAGGGAACTTACAGAGGACTTGCGCGCGATTTCCGGCATTTAATTTAAATGCTGTGGGGAAGAGCGAGGGGCCACTGTAAGCGCCGAGCCCCTCCTCCCAAGAAAATGTCGCGCCCCTCGATTTGCACACCCCTGCTTTAAGAGATATTCTGGGACCCTCCAACTCCTCCATCGGACCCTTCCTCATACTCATATTGACTGACCTTGCAGTGCTCTGCCCTGACTTGCACTGACCTGCTATGATGCCTCTCAAAATACCATGCTAACTCATTCTGAACATACATGTGTCCTTTCTACATGTTACTCAGCTTGTATGGGCCACAGACAGCTTTCCCGGGGTCCAGGACTAGTTTCCACCGGGGACCCTCACCCATGGGTCGGCGACCTTGCGAGAACCCACCCCCCCCCCCCCCAACCTGTTTTCTCTTGCACTGCCATAGACTACAACATTTCGGCCTGCTGGTCTTTTTCAGGTAAAGTGGCTAAACCCACTAAATCCAGCAAAGAAAGGCCAGCAGCCAAAACATTGTAGTCTGTGGCACAATAAATTATCTTTTTTTATTCAAATCTGTGTGCCCTTTTCCATCAATCTTATTGTATACATTGGACGAAATGCCGGTCTTCCCTGAGACTAAGGGGCACTGGTAAAAGTATCACTAATTGTTTTTTTTGGTATGCAGCAAATCCCCATCATTTTTGCGTTCTCTTGCTCTGCCCCAATCTGACACACCACCTTGCTCTCTCACCCCCCTCTTACACTCCCCCATCACCCTTTCCTTCCCCAAAGGTTGTCCTTTAATCAGATCTTACCCAAATTGTCTCCATCTCCCTTGGAAATGTTCTGTCTTTAAGCTGTGTGGCTCCTCTTGATCCGAACTTTCTTAGCTGACCCCTTTAGGTTTCGGCTCCGAGGGTCTAAAAAATAAGCGACTCCGAAAAGATGTGAAATATGCACAAGGGTCCTAAAATATTTATCTAATGGGGCTCTGAGGGGGAGACTTAAATACTAGTTAATATAATCTATTTAACTAACAAATATGATCTATTAAACTAAGAAATATAATGTATCAAACTAAATAAATATCTATTAAACTAATAAATAGAATCTATTGTACTAAGAAATATAATCTATTCAACTAAATAAATATAATCTATTTAAAAACAATACAATAAAAAGCTGGAGAAATGATACGTCAACCAAGCCACAGATTTGATGCCAATGAGCGTTGAACTCCTTGCAGATCCACCGTCAGCTGGTTGTGGCAGAAAGTGGTGACATGCAGTAGAACAGAGTGGTTGAGCTGTAACCACGGCAGTCAGGTCAGAAATCAACACAATATTTTTTGAAATTTAGAATGAGAATGTTCAATATGTCACATTCTGGGCTCAGACCCTGAGCCCTGTCACATGTTAGCAGCTTGTGATAATAGAAGATATCCATATACTGGGATGTGATAAGAGACATGAAGGTCATTTTATACTGGGTCCCATAACCTGCTTTATATGAAGTATCATTTTACACTAATTAGTAGAGATGCTACATTTTGAAAAATAGCGCTTTTGGCGACATTGTTCATTTTCTCTACAAATGATAAATGAAAAAGTTGGATAAAACGTTATATGTGTGTGTGCGCGTGCAATATATATATATATATATACACATATACATACATACACATATAGTATGTTTATATATATATATCATACTATATGTATATATATTGTCTGTTTTATACACACATACACGTGTGTGTATATGTATGTGTGTGTGTGTGTGTATATATGTGTGTGCGTGTGTATATATAGGGTATAACCCAGAGGTGCGCAAAGTGGAGGGCGGGAGATTTTTCGGGGGGGGGGGAGGCGCACGGGCGGTTGCAGAGGCCCCGCGCACTTCCTCGAGGCATTAAAATTAAATGCCGGGGGATCGCGTGAGGCCTCTGCAATGCTATTACTTACCTTGACTCTGCCGGCGTCACTCGTGTCCATGGCAACGCGGTGTTAAATTACGCCGCGGGGTCATGTGACGTCACCCTCGTCAAATGCCGCTGCCGGTCACGTGACGCCGCATCAAGGTAAAGGAGGGGGTGGGGGCGCGAGCTCCCCTGGTATAACCAATAAATAATATAGCTGATATAGCAATTTGGTTGTGGCTAGAGAAAGATTATAGTGGCAGTGAGAATTAGTGGCCAGAATTAATAACTAAAAAGTAGCTGTAATAAAATAATAATAAACACTATGCCTAAACACAATAACAGTCCAGAAACTTAGCTCTAATAGCTATGTTATAACTCAATCATAAAAGGATCCAATTCGGGCATCCTCTGGAGTCCTGGCAGCTCTCTTCGGGGAAACAACCACCTCCTCGATAGATACCTAAACAAAAAAAAAGAAGAGAAAGCGCCCGCTCCATGTGTAAATTCGGTTTAACAATTTCATTTCCTGGACAAGATAAAAATAACAAACTCACAAACATCCGTTTGGTAAAAGCGTTGTATGAGACAGGCTCGTGCTCCGTGGTAATCCGGTGGTCAATCCGGTGGTCAATCCGCAGCTCCAGACTTTGGACGATGACCGGGAAACTCGATAGGCTGCGCCCCTTGCAGTGTGGTCCTCCGGCAATCTGTAGTATGCAGTTGTGATTCCACTCTGTAATTCCGGTGTCTCGCCTTGTTCGCGTACCAACTTCCCTTCCGGCGTCAAGACGGATAGTGTGGCAATAGCAACGAGAAGAATGTACCTACGTGTTTCTTCAGCACACGGCTGATTTCATCAGAGGATAATGCTACAACTCAGTCGTAATGGTTTTATAGTCCTACGGTCCAATTGGTAATGGCATAATAGATCACATATGTTACTGATTTTAGATAATAATAGATTCTTGTATGACACACACACACGAACACATATACATATATATATATATATATATATATATATATGTATATATATATACATACACACATATATATATTTACACACACATACATATATTTACACACACATATATATATATATATATATATATATATATATATATATATATATATATATATATATATATATATATATATATATGTATATGAAACCAGGTGTCCCACCAAGGAGACAAAAAACAGCACTCAAGGTATATGTGTAGAGGTATAAGTACCGTGTTAGCCGAGCTTCAATAATCATAAAATAATAAAAAAATAATATCATCTATTTATTTTTTGATTTTATATATATATATATATATATATATATATATATATATATATATATATATATATATATATATATATATATATATAACAGCAGGCACTTCAAAGGCTCCAAATAAATAAGTGCTTGTTCAACAAAAATTACAGGAAACCAGGTGTCCCACCAAGGAGACAAAAAAACAGCACTCAAGGTATATTGCAAAAGTGTATTTGAAAAAAAGCAGGCACATATAAATCCAACGTTTCGGTCCTGTATTGGACCTTCCTCAGGGGCGTGAGGAAGGTCCTATACAGGACCGAAACGTTGGATTTATATGTGCCTGCTTTTTTTCAAATACACTTTTGCAATATACCTTGAGTGCTGTTTTTTGTCTCCTTGGTGGGACACCTGGTTTCATATATATATATATATACAGTGTTCGACAAACCTATACATTTGCTCGCCCCGGGCGAGTGGATTTAACCCCCGGGCGAGTAAATATTGGCCCAAGCAGCACACGTTTGGTACTAGGTGGCGAGTAGATTTTTTTGTGTGGCGAGTAGATTTTTTGGTGATTTGTCAACCACTGTATATATATATATATATATATATACAAATACAACTGTATGCTCATCTACATGTCTTAGGCAGGTCTGCAACCCCGCCTTTCCCCATTATCACCCAGCATACAGCACTTCCACTGCAGCAAGGGATTCTGGGAAATGACATGCAAATGAGCACACAGTGTCACTTTTTGCCTCAAAAACCATTTTTAACATGGTTCCCTATAGGCTTAAGCTTGCTGCATGGTCACAGCTTTGAGCACAGCCAGGGTTAAGGTGCATACCCAGAAAACCACCCACAGACAGCTGTTTCGACCTTAATGGGTCTCATCAGTGTGGGGTTGATTTAACTGGGTATGCAAAGAGGCTATGGGATAGGCTATACCATAATACTGAGTTAAGTTATGGTGAGTAAAAAAAGTGACAAAAACCCTCCACAGGAAAGCAAATATGCAAATACAACTGTATGCTCATCTGCATGTCTTAGGCAGGTCTGCAACCCCTCCTTTCCCCATTATCACCAGCATACAGCACTTCCACTGCAGCAAGGGATTCTGGGAAATGACATGCAAAAAAAAAATATATATATATATATATATATATATATATATATATATATATATAATCTTCTTCTCTCTGAAGAAGACCGTTTTAGTCGGAACGCGTTGGAGTGAGAGTCTGTGGAGTGGGACCCCTACCCTTTTCCATGACAGGAGGCCTTGGCTATCTGTAAATTGGCCTTTCACACCTACGCTTTAATGGTGATGTATTTACATCTTTAATACTCGAGCATTTATTGCCTCCATTTCTGCAATTACTATTTTACAACAACAGCTATCTCCTTACGTTATGTGCACAAATCTGCAGTGTGTGTAGAGGTATATGTGCATGCTTGGATCAGAGCTGCTTGTGTGGAGAGGTATATGAGCATGCTTGGATCAGAGCTGCTTGTGTGTAGAGGTATATGTGCATGCTTGGATCAGAGCTGCTTGTGTGTAGAGGTATATGTGCATGCTTGGATCAGAGCTGCTTGTGTGTAGAGGTATATGTGCATGCTTGGATCAGAGCTGCTTGTGTGTAGAGGTATATGTGCATGCTTGGATCAGAGCTGCTTGTGTGTAGAGGTATATGTGCATGCTTGGATCAGAGCTGCTTGTGTGTAGAGGTATATGTGCATGATTGGATCAGAGCTGCTTGTGTGTAGAGGTATATGTGCATGCTTGGATCAGAGCTGCTTGTGTGGAGAGGTATATGTGCATGCTTGGATCAGAGCTGCTTGTGTGTGTAGAGGTATATGTGCATGCTTGGATCAGAGCTGCTTGTGTGTAGAGGTATATGTGCATGCTTGGATCAGAGCTGCTTGTGTGTAGAGGTATATGTGTATGCTTGGATCAGAGCTGCTTGTGTGTAGAGGTATATGTGCATGCTTGGATCAGAGCTGCTTGTGTGTAGAGGTATATGTGCATGCTTGGATCAGAGCTGCTTGTGTGTAGAGGTATATGTGCATGCTTGGATCAGAGCTGCTTGTGTGTAGAGGTATATGCGCATGCTTGGATCAGAGCTGCTTGTCTGGAGAGGTATATGTGCATGATTGGATCAGAGCTGCTTGTGTGTAGAGGTATATGCGCATGCTTGGATCAGAGCTGCTTGTGTGTAGAGGTATATGTGCATGATTGGATCAGAGCTGCTTGTGTGGAGAGGTATATGTGCATGCTTGGATCAGAGCTGGAGTGTGTGTAGAGGTATATGTGCATGCTTGGATCAGAGCTGCTTGTGTGTAGAGGTATATGTGCATGCTTGGATCAGAGCTGCTTGTGTGTAGAGGTATATGTGCATGCTTGGATCAGAGCTGCTTGTGTGGAGAGGTATATGTGCATGCTTGGATCAGAGCTGCTTGTGTGTAGAGGTATATGTGCATGCTTGGATCAGAGCTGCTTGTGTGTAGAGGTATATGTGCATGATTGGATCAGAGCTGCTTGTGTGGAGAGGTATATGTGCATGCGTGGATCAGAGCTGCAGTGTGTGTAGAGGTATATGTGCATGCTTGGATCAGAGCTGCAGTGTGTGGAGAGGTATATGTGCATGCTTGGATCAGAGCTGCTTGTGTGGAGAGGTATATGTGCATGCTTGGATCAGAGCTGCTTGTGTGTAGAGGTATATGTGCATGCTTGGATCAGAGCTGCTTGTGTGTAGAGGTATATGTGCATGCTTGGATCAGAGTTGCAGTGTGTGTAGAGGTATATGTGCATGCTTGGATCAGAGCTGCTTGTGTGTAGAGGTATATGGGCTTGCTTGGATCAGAGCAACTTGTGTGTAGAGGTAGATGTGCATGCTTGGATCAGAGCATCTTGTGTGTAGAGGTATATGTGCATGCTTGGATCAGAGCTGCAGTGTGTGTAGAGGTATATGTGCATGCTTGGATCAGAGCTGCTTGTGTGTAGAGGTATATGTGCATGCTTGGATCAGAGCTGCTTGTGTGTAGAGGTATATGTGCATGCTTGGATCAGAGCTGCTTGTGTGTAGAGGTATATGTGCATGCTTGGATCAGAGCTGCTTGTGTGGAGAGGTATATGTGCATGCTTGGATCAGAGCTGCTTGTGTGTAGAGGTATATGTGCATGCTTGGATCAGAGCTGCTTGTGTGTGTAGAGGTATATGTGCATGCTTGGATCAGAGCTGCTTGTGTGTAGAGGTATATGTGCATGCTTGGATCAGAGCTGCTTGTGCTGGTGATTACTTTTGCTGTTCTTTGCCTCACGGAATACATGTTTGGTAGATGTGAGTCCCCCTCCTCTTTTATCAATTTTTCTTCCCTTGTTTTTAACCCACAGTAATACATTTGTATTGTTATCACTTTCTTGGCATGCCCGTGTGCTTCTTCATAAGGATGCTTTTTTCGTTGTAATACATATCCATTATCCTTTAGCACCACTGTCCATTGTTATTATATCATAAATCAAGACAGTTTCTGGGCAACAGTGACGCACTGTGTTGATGCGGTATACTTTGTGTCACATATATATATATATATATATATATATATATATATATATAATCAAAAAATAAATAGACTATACCGTTCTGTGGCTAACGAAATGCTTTTATTTGTGCGAGCTTTCGAGATACGCTGATCTCTTCTTCTGGCGGTGTTACAATGAATGAAGCAAGCAAAGGGTATACTTAAAAACAGTGTCTCTTGGAATGTTATCTGTGCTTGTCTCTTCTCCCCCCCCCTTGTGTGAATGTGATTTATGGCTAGAGGTGTTAAATGGTTCCTGAAAGTTAGTGATGTAAGAGTGTGTGTGTGTGTGTGTGTGTGTGTGTGTGTATCTGTGTGAATATAAATGAATGGAGAGCCCACAGTTTATACAGTGCTTTACAAAAGGTGTGTGTGTGGAGTGGGAGTTAATATAAATTGTGTGGGTAGGTGTGGAAATGTGAGAGATTGTAGCAAAACTAAAAGTGTGTGTAGATACTATGTGGTCCCTATTGGTGTATAGGGATGGAAAAACAAGGAGTATTTGTATGTGTAAGAGACAGCTGTGTGTGCATACATATAGCACAGTATGTACAGACATGGCCTTTAGCGCTCATGGGAAGAGAGTTCACTTGTGTCAGTAATGACTCATAAAATTTCGATCTCTGTTTAGGCCACCGCTAAGTGTCCCGAACAGTTGCATATATTTCTATTCGTGCAACCATCTCTATTTCGGTGTTTTAAGATTAACTTTGAGTATGGCAACCCCCAGATCGTCCATCTTATGGACAGAGTCAGAGAAATGTTCGCCGACAGGACTGTCTCTTGTTCCGCGTGTGATGCTGTGCGATGCAGGTTCATTCTCTTGTTTAGCCCCTGCCCCGTCTCACCTATGTAGTAGCAGCCCCCTGGACATTTCATGCACATGATGAGGAACACGACATTGCTGGAGGAACAGGTGAACCTTCCTCTGATTTTGTATTCCCGATTCCGATTTGTATTGTGTCCGCTGTGTCGAGTATTGCGCAGGTTTTGCATCTTGCGTCCTGGCCTGGCATATATATAATTATATATATATATATTCCACAGAAGCAGCCGGCACTCCAGTTGCATGTAGAAAAAATTGGGTGCTTGTCCCATAAAGCAATAATAAACCACACGATTCCGTTTGAAGCACGAGATCAGGAGACAGCACTCTGGTAAGTTTGATCACAAGTTTTTGTACTGAAAAAGACACATAAACCGACGTGTCACGACAGGTCACTCTGCGCGTATTCTGACAGGCCGAGATGGCGTTTGCAGGGAGCTCGGGCGGTGGTAACATCTCTGCGGTGGCGCGGTCCGGATCCCAATACGTTCGCCGCGGAACCCGCTCTGGGCTTCAGTGTAAATCTCCGTCTCCCCCTGTCAGCCTCAGGCAGCTGTTTAGCTATATTTTTAGCCAATCCAGGATTCCTTTATCCCGTTTTATTGAACACTGTCTTCCTTTTTATTATTTTATATACCGTTTGTCATGTTGTTTATAGATTTAGTTTCATTTAGTTATATTTGATTATTCATGTGGTTTGTGTTCATTGTAACCGAACCCGGATCTGTGACGCATATGTACTGAGGTGGGGTTGGATCCCCTCGGTTATTTCTTGTTTTATTAATAAATAATTTACTATATTTTAATCTCTGGTGCGCATTGTGTGCATTTTTCTTCTTGTCTGCACAGTGCTTCAGATTCTGCATCTGAAAAAATGCCGGTGGATCGGGATGTGAGGTAGGGAAGTGACGTCCGTGCCGGAACGTTATTGCCACGCCTCCAAATATTCATTGCCACGCCCCCAAATCGCGCCCGCTGCATACCCTGCAAAGCCATTAAAAAGCTCAGGCTTCAGCAAGTGTATTGCAGCGTGTGTGCGCCTTCCCTCCTTCTGAAATACTATAGACCAGGCCTGCACAACTCGTAAAGCGAGAAGGGCCAAAATGCTCCAAGGAAAAAAAATTTGGGCCGCACGGGTAAAATCATCATCATCATCTCTCCTCCAGCACCTCTCATCATCATCCTCATATCTCCCCCAGAACCCCTCACTATCAACCTTTGCGATACTCCCCATCTATCTCTCATACCCCCATCTCTCCCCCTCACCCACACATAATACTCCCTCTCCACAAACACACAATACCCCACTGCACACCACACACATCCCACGCCCCCTGCACCTCACATCCTTCTACCCCCCTGCACCTCACATCACTCTCCCCCCCTGCACCTCACATCACTCTCCCCCCCTGCACCTCACACCACTCTCCCCCCCTGCACCTCCCATCTCTCCCCCCTGCACCTCACATCACTCTCCCCCCCTGCACCTCACATCACTCTCCCCCGCTGCACCTCACATCACTCTTCCCCCCTGCACCTCACATCACTCTTCCCCCCTGCACCTCACATCACTCCCCCCCCTGAACCTCACATCACTCCCCCCCTGAACCTCACACCACTCTCCCCCCCCTGCACCTCACATCACTCTCCCCCCCTGCAACTCACATCACTCTCCCCCCCTGCAACTCACATCACTCTCCCCCCCTGCAACTCACATCACTCTCCCCCCTGTACCTCCAATCACCCCCCCTGCACCTCCAATCACCCCCCCTACACCTCCAACAACCCTCCCCTGCACCTCCAATAACCCCCCCTGCACATCCAACAACCCTCCCCTGCACCTCCAAAGACCCCCCCTGCACCTCCAAAGACCCCCCCTGCACCTCCAATGACCCCCCCTGCACCTCCAATAACCCCCCGCACCTCCAATGACCCCCACACCTCCAATCACCCCCCCTGCACCTCAATCACCCCCCTGCACCTCCAACCACCCCCCCTGAACCTCCAATCACCCCCCCTGAACCTCCAATGATCCCCCCTGCACCTCCAATGATCCCCCCTGCACCTCCAATCACCCCCCCCTGCACCTCCAATCACCCCCCCCGCTGCACCTCCAATCACCCCCCTCTGCACCTCCAATCACCCCCCCTGCACCTCC
Organism: Ascaphus truei; assembly: GCF_040206685.1. Lineage (NCBI taxonomy): Eukaryota > Metazoa > Chordata > Amphibia > Anura > Ascaphidae > Ascaphus > Ascaphus truei. The sequence continues at coordinate 51,481 of NW_027453988.1, forward strand.
AATCACCCCCCCTGCACCTCCAATCACCCCCCTCTGCACCTCCAATCACCCCCCTCTGCACCTCCAATCACCCCCCCTGCACCTCCAATCACCCCCCCTGCACCTCCAATCACCCCTGCACCTCACCCCCTACACCTCACCTCCCCTGCACCTCACCTCAATGCACCTCACCTCAATGCACCTCACATCACCCCCGGGACCGCTGGGAATCGCTGCCATTTTTTTTTTTTGAAGGTTTTTTTTTTTAAGTTTTTTTTTTTTTAAATCTCATTGCGGGCCGCACAGAGAGGCCGGGCGGGCCGCACAGAGAGGCCGGGCGGGCCGCACAGAGAGGCCGGGCGGGCCGTACAGAGGGGGCCGCACAGAGAGGCGGGGCGGGCCGCACAGAGAGGCGGGGCGGGCCGCACAGAGAGGCCGGGCGGGCCGCACAGAGAGGCCGGGCGGGCCGCACAGAGAGGCGGGGCGGGCCGCACAGAGAGGCCGGGCGGGCCGCACAGAGAGGCCGGGCGGGCCGCACAGAGAGGCCGGGCGGGCCGCATGCGGCCCGCGGCCGTTATGTTGTGCAGGCCTGCTATAGACGCAGCCTTATCGACGCTTACTGAATAGGCCACTGTGTCTCTGTCTCTCTCTGTGTCTCTGTGTCTCTCTGTGTCTCTCAAATCAAAATCAGCTTTGTTGGCATGACAAAAGAACATTTCAGTATTGCCAAAGCGTGAGTAATAGGGGGTGTGGGACAATGATTACACGAATACTAGGGGGTACGGTTTAATGGTTATACAGTACATTACTTTTGTCTCTCTCTCATTCTCTGTCTCTCTCTCATTCTCTGTCTCTCTCTCATTCTCTGTCTCTCTCTCTCATTCTCTGTCTCTCTCTCATTCTCTGTCTCTCTCTCATTCTCTGTCTCTCTCTCATTCTCTGTCTCTCTCTCATTCTCTGTCTCTCTCTCTCATTCTCTGTCTCTCTCTCATTCTCTGTCTCTCTCTCATTCTCTGTCTCTCTCTCATTCTCTGTCTCTCTCTCATTCTCTGTCTCTCTCTCATTCTCTGTCTCTCTCTCATTCTCTGTCTCTCTCTCATTCTCTGTCTCTCTCTCATTCTCTGTCTCTCTCTCTCATTCTCATTCTCTGTCTCTCTCTCATTCTCTGTCTCTCTCTCTCATTCTCTGTCTCTCTCTCTCATCCCTGTATGATAGGTATGTTCCAACTCTATTTTTTGCTCTTCTTTTCCGTTTGAGAGGAGGGAGTCCCTCACCTCTTCAGCCACACACCAGGAACGCTGGATTGCTTACAGACGCTCGGAGAGGCGGATACAGTCGTGGATTGCAGGCACTGATTTATCTGGTAAGTACCGCAAACATGCTTGAACAAGGGCCGTAGACATTTTATTTGATGGTTTAGATTACCATTGTCTGTGGTTGTTAGTTATTGGTATTACAGTTTTTTGATGTTGTTACGAATCAAATACATTTTGAAGTAGTAATCCCCTCCGAACTGGGCATTCCTGGCCAATAATGCCCTGGCTGTAAGAGTTGAAGGGCCCAAGCAAAGCCCCCACCTCTATACACACTAACACTGCAGGGGCATCAGAGTGTCTTATTGTCATGGCAACAGGAGGTGTCACGTGATGTCATTTGTTTAATAAATTATTTTTTAAGGTGTCCCGGTTTTTCATTTTCGAAATCTGGTCACCCTATTCATCAAGCAGAAAAAGTGAAGAAACAATTGTAGTTTTGCTAATGGACGTCATTTTGGCATATCATTAGCTTTGAGGATACCCCATTAATATGAAGAAAAGTAACAGCCATTCCCAATGTAGCCCCCCTTCCCTGGGCCAATCGCAGATCGGGCCCCCTCCTCTGTACTAGGGCCTGGCTACGTGTCTGAGTGTGGTGCATACCTGCTGGCAACAGGGGGGCCTGAGTCTCCCGCGATGGTATGGGGGATGATAGGATCAGGTTTCTGGGGTGAATGCCTTCGTCTCATTTAATGGTGCAGCACCTCCATCTCTGAGCCCCAGGAATACGGGTGGAATCCTTCCAGAGAGTCGTCCCCCCCCCCCCCCCCCCGGGGATGAGAGATTCCAGTCTCACACTGTATATCTTTAAAAGCAGCCGCAGCTCTTTATTCACAGCAGCAGAATAGCAGCAACAAGACTGTCAATCAGGTACAGGGTGTCTTCCTCCACACAGGACTGCTCTCCCTCAGGATGGTCTCTGTGTCCCTGCCACCACCCCAGGTCAAGGGCACCCAGGGTGGGGCTAGCTCTTCCCTCGCCCCCTAAACAGGGTGAGAGGAATTGGTCCACCTCCCTAAGTAAGGTTGCATCAGCTCTACTCAGAGGCTGATGGCTCCCCTTCTCCAACGGCCAATTGATATAGGCTCTCTCTGTCACCCTGGGCCAGCCAGGTGACAGACTCAGCAGACTCTAACTCTGGACTGAACTCTTAACTCTGACACACACTTCTACTAAATAGGAAGTGCACTGCTCTTTATGATATTGGCAGGCACTGCCCCTGTGTCTCTGCCTTCCACACAGGGTCAGGTACCAATTTCAGGAATGTCCCGTTATTAGCGTAAACACAACAGAGTTCCATGGATCTAGCATTAAGACTGTAAGCTCTCCAGGCCAGGGATTTCCTTTCCTATTGTCTGATTTTGTTTGTTGCACTTATTGTACTGTATTGCCTCTCTTATAAAGCGCTATATAAATAAAGATTTCCCATACATAATATATCTTAATGCATCTTAAGACACCTTAGAGTTCCCTCTATAAGACACTTTATGGTCCACTCAAGTGAATAGTCTGTAAGGAGTCTAAGGCTGCGTCCATAGAAGGACAAGCAGCGCTGAGGTGTGCGGACGCTCCGCGCTGAGCCCCTGCATCCTCAATGAGGATGCCTTGAGAGGGGGCTCATGCGAGCGTCCGCGGGCGTGCTCAGGCTTTGGAGTTTTCAGCCGAGCGCCAAGCTGTTTTTCAGCGCACTGTCGGCTGAAAACATCCAATCAGCCTTAAGCAGCGTCAACGTCACGGCGCCGTGACATTGACGTCAGTGCATCGCGGGCGATTGGCCCAGCGACGTCACTGCCCCGCCTCCAACCACCTCCCCCCGGCTCCCTTCGCGCACGCTGGCTCCGTGGAATCGGGCTGACTTAAGCAGGAGAGCCTCAGCGTTAGCTCGCATCCGCTCTCCCCACCCCTCTATGGCCCGGGCCTTAGTTACTGTACAGCATTGTAAAGTGCCTTGCTGGCCTAGTACAATTTAGTAAATATCCTAAACAATGTCGTCTTAGGCAAAATGTTGCTGATCTTTGCTCTAAAAATGACTATGAACTAAAGAGAAATAACAATCTCCCTTGTGAGCACATTCACATGTCTCAGACAGGTCTGCAACCCTGCTTTTCACCATTATCCCATACAGCTTCCACTGCAGCCAGGGACTCTGGGAAATGACATGCAAATGAGCACAGTGTCACCTTTTGCTTCAAATCTATTTTAAATGAAATTAGCCTTGTACTTCTGGTGGAGAGAGTAGGGGTTTGGTGCTTTATACGTTACATATTATTAAATGTTAACATCAAACAAATATTGTCATTATGTTTGGTGCTACTTATTTCTTTTTCATTAGGATTTATTTATTCATCTTTCATTATTATTATTTACTAGCTGAGAGACCCGGCGTTGCCCGGGATGTAAATGCGTAATAGGTAGTATTATTTATAACTCGTGGAACAATAGGTGAGTATTTGTTGTAAAGGTTTCGGGGGGGGGGGGGAGAAAGGGGAGCGGGGGGGGGGAGAAAGGGGAGCGGGGGGGGGGAGAAAGGGGAGCGGGGGGGGGAGAAAGGGGAGCGGGAGAAAGGGGAGCGGGGGGGAGAAAGGGGAGCGGGGGGGGGAGAAAGGGGAGCGGGGGGGGGAGAAAGGGGAGCGGGGGGGGGAGAAAGGGGAGCGGGGGGGGGGGGAGAAAGGGGAGCGGGGGGGGGGAGAAAGGGGAGCGGGGGGGGGGGAGAAAGGGGAGCGGGGGGGGAGAAAGGGGAGCGGGGGGGGGGAGAAAGGGGAGCGGGGGGGGAGAAAGGGGAGCGGGGGGGGGGAGAAAGGGGAGCGGGGGGGGAGAAAGGGGAGCGGGGGGGGAGAAAGGGGAGCGGGGGGGGAGAAAGGGGAGCGGGGGGGGAGAAAGGGGAGCGGGGGGGAGAAAGGGGAGCGGGGGGGAGAAAGGGGAGCGGGGGGGAGAAAGGGGAGCGGGGGGGGAGAAAGGGGAGCGGGGGGGGGGGAGAAAGGGGAGCGGGGGGGGGGGGGGAGAAAGGGGAGCGGGGGGGGGGGAGAAAGGGGAGCGGGGGGGGAGAAAGGGGAGCGGGGGGGGAAAAAGGGGAGCGGGGGGGGAGAAAGGGGAGCGGGGGGGGAGAAAGGGGAGCGGGGGGGGGGAGAAAGGGGAGTGGGGGGGGGCCGCTTGGTCCCCCGATGTGCCGTCCTGCTGAGTGAGGCGTGCAGGCGGCTGCAGGAAGCGCCCTGTGTGGGCCTAAGACTCACGCTCCCCCCCCCCCCCGGCGCCCGCTCGATGTGGCGTCTGGCTGAGCGGCGGTAGGAAGCGCCCTGTGTGGGCCTGAGGCTGAGGCGGGACGCGCAGTGGGCCTGAGGCTGAGGCGGGACGCGCAGTGGGCCTGAGGCTGAGGCGGGACGCGCAGTGGGCCTGAGGCTGAGGCGGGACGCGCAGTGGGCCTGAGGCTGAGGCGGGACGCGCAGTGGGCATGAGGCTGAGGCGGGACGCACAGTGACTTACCTGAGCGGGTGGTAGCGCCGGGGAGGTAAGGGAGCGGCTGGGGAAGGAGGGCCGCGCTTCCCGTCCGGAGCCAGTGCAGGATGGCGCACGTGAGGGGGGAGGGAGGGGGGCGGACAGAGGGTGTGTGTGTGTGTATAGAGCTGCTGTGTGTGTGTGTGTGTGTGTGTGTGTGTGTGTATAGAGCTGCTGTGTTGTGTGTGTGTGTGTATAGAGCTGCTGTGTTGTGTGTGTGTGTGTGTATAGAGCTGCTGTGTTGTGTGTGTGTGTGTGTGTATATAGCTGCTGTGTTGTGTGTGTGTGTATAGAGCTGCTGTGTTGTGTGTGTGTGTGTGTGTGTATAGAGCTGCTGTGTTGTGTGTGTGTGTGTATAGAGCTGCTGTGTTGTGTGTGTGTGTGTGTGTATAGAGCTGCTGTGTTGTGTGTGTGTGTGTGTATAGAGCTGCTGTGTTGTGTGTGTGTGTGTATAGAGCTGCTGTGTTGTGTGTGTGTGTGTGTGTGTATAGAGCTGCTGTGGTGTGTGTGTGTGTGTGTGTGTGTGTGTGTGTGTGTGTGTGTGTGTGTGTGTGTGTGTGTGTGTGTGTGTGTGTGTGTGTGTGTGTGTGTGTGTGTGTGTGTGTGTGTGTGTGTGGGCCGTCACTCCGCCTCAGGCCAATGAGAGGTGTGCGGGGGGCGGGCGACCCAAGGGACCAATGAGATTTCCCCTAGGGACACCGGACATCCAGGCAGGCAAACATACAGTGCTTTCACTAATATAGTATAAGATTAACTTTATTATATTTGTTGTTGTCATTATTATTATTGTTTACTGTTAGCTGGAGTATGGCTCACCCAAGAACCACTTTCCCCTGTATGGGGGTCAGACATAGTGCAGACTTGACCCCTGACATTTATAAAAAGATGTTGGAATATGTGACACTGCTGCTTAATAAACACAAACACAGGCGCGCCATGTATTGTTCTGACATTGGTTTATTACACAGAGACACGTCTTTATAGAGGGTTGTCACACTAACAGCCTGGAAGGGGTTAATGCAGGGTCACCAGCCCAGCCCCCCTCTCCTATGATTGGTTGCTGCTCTCGTACAGGAGCCGCGATTGGTCCCCTGTCAATGTCAGAAAAGGCGCGCCAGTTTTGCTGTCTCCATGGCGACCATGGCGGCCGCCGGAGATCGGCCTGCAGCGCGGCCCGGCTTCCAGGTTACCTCCCCGCCGGTGAAGATGTTAGCGGGGCGGCTGAGGGAATGCGTGCGACGGCGGCCGGTTCCTTCTGGCTGGAGAAAGGAGCCGGCGGGCTGGAGGTGGGCCTGGTGTGGATGCAGGGCCGGGTGCTGCACGTACGGCCCGAGCGCGGCGTCACCGTGCGGCTGAGCGACGACACTCACACCTTCACCGTGTGCGGGGCTGACCGGGTGCCCAAGGGCAAGCCCTGCCTGCAGCCAGGTAACCGGGGGGTCCGCACGCCCTGCCTGCAGCCAGGTAACCGGGGGGGTCCGCAAGCCCTGCCTGCAGCCAGGTAACCGAGGGGTCCGCAAGCCCTGCCTGCAGCCCGGTAACCGGGGGGTCCGCAAGCCCTGCCTGCAGCCAGGTAACCGGGGGGTCAGCAAGCCCTGCCTGCAGCCAGGTAACCGGGGGGGTCAGCAAGCCCTGCCTGCAGCCAGGTAACCGGGGGGGGTCCGCAAGCCCTGCCTGCAGCCAGGTAACCGGGGGTCCGCAAGCCCTGCCTGCAGCCAGGTAACCAGGGGGGTCCGCAAGCCCTGCCTGCAGCCAGGTAACCGGGGGGGTCAGCAAGCCCTGCCTGCAGCCAGGTAACCGGGGGGTCCGCAAGCCCTGCCTGCAGCCACGTAACTGGGGGGTCCGCAAGCCCTTCCTGCAGCCAGGTAACCGGGGGGTCAGCAAGCCCTGCCTGCAGCCACGTAATCGGGGGTTCCGCAAGACCTGCCTGCAGCCAGGTAACCGGGGGGTCCGCAAGCCCTGCCAGCAGCCAGGTAACCGGGGGTCCGCAAGCCCTGCCTTCAGCCACGTATTTGGGGGGTCCGCAAGCCCTGCCTGCAGCCAGGTAACCGGGGGGGTCCGCAAGCCCTGCCAGCAGCCAGGTAACCGGGGGGTCCGCAAGCCCTGCCTGCAGCCAGGTAACCGGGGGGTCCGCAAGCCCTGCCTGCAGCCAGGTAACCGGGGGGTCCGCGCGTGGCTATCACTGTCCTGCCTCACACGGGAGGAGGGCGCCATGATTTCTTCTCCCGCCCCCTAAACAGCAACACCAGCCTCTCACCCTCTCACCCTCTAGCGTCACCTAGATAGAAGCCAGGCAGATCACACTGGTTTTCTATGAATCGCAACTGATTTTAAAGTCCTGTTTATATCAGCAGTCAGGTCTGATATAAAACAGTAGTAATGTTTCCACCGCCAGTGTATGCAGTGCTGTACATAGAATGTTTGCAGGCGCGAGCCGCTACCCCATAGAGCTTACAATCTATGTCTGTAGCACTTATTCCCATGACCTGTTATTTGTAATTTATATGATTGTCACATGTATTACTGCTGGGAAGCGCTATGTACATTTAATGGCGCTATATAAAAAAAGACATTTGTAGCCCTTTTTCTGACACTCTAAGCGACTTCGGGTAACTGCGCGCACCTGCGGCTCCAGGAGATCTGAGCCTCCGCTAGCTGGGAGCCTGGGGTAACACTTATTAGCGCAGCGCCTCCACTTACCCAGGATCACCGTCATGTAAGATTCCCCTGGGCAAGAAACACACCGATACAATGCGTGCAACCAACTTTACTATGTGCAATAATAAACTTATACTCTATATGAACCGTGGCAATAACCCAATATGCATACACTTATCTTATAACACTATACTTATACTCTATCATACCCTAACACCGCTAACGGATAATGTCCTTCTAACATCAGTGGCTCGGCCACACCCCTAGGGAATATTGTCCTGTACAATAGTGGCTCAGCCACGCTCTTATGAGTGTCTCTATCCCGTCACCGCGTGCCCCACACACCGTGTCCGTGTAATAGTACTGTAGCCAGGTCCCCCTCGCGCACTCGCCCCCTCCCTTGTCCCCCCCCCTCGCGCACTCGCCTCCTCCTTCACCGTTGCGAGCGCGCGGTGTTGCTGTGCGGCCGGTTGCTAGGGAAGCGGGTCGGGCGGTTGCCGGGGACGCGAGCGGCGAGCAGGCCGGTTGCCGGGGACGCGATCGGGCCGTCGCTAAGGCCGCGATCGCGTTGCCACCGGCCCGGCGGCTAGCGGAGCAGGGCGCCGCCATGACAGTTAGCTCGCGCATGCGCAGGATGCCAGCTAGCGCGGGAGGCCCCTGATAGCTCGCGCATGCGCGAGGATAGACGGCCAGCCCCCAGGGTGCATAGGGGCAGAGACACCTGACGCCAGGGAGCCAATAGGGCTGAGGGATTTGCCCGGGAAAGGAGAGATATTTTTCGCGGGGTTTTGCAGTGACACGGGCAGTCAGGATCCGGACCAGCTAGGGGTAAGAGGTGGATGCAGGGGTCAGTGACCCTCTGCATTAGGCCAGCAGCCCCCAGGCCCCCAGTTAGGTCCTGAGCCACTTAATAGCTTGTGGAGTATAGGGACAGGCCCTAGATAGGGACACTGACCCATTTATTGGTAGCTTAGTCAGGGACACAGTGCTAAAGCCGTGCGGCCCTGCGAGGTGGGTTCTGGGCTCAGAACACTATCAAAGACCCTGGGACTAAGGTGATATTATCCGCGCTGGAATTCACCCAACGCGGTGTGGAGGACAACGTCGGATCGGGCGGAACTCCGGTGATATCGCGGTACCCGTGGCTGGAGCCCGGGCAGGTAACCTGCAACTCACGTGCACCAACCAGGCCTATCACCAGACATAGTGGCTGCGCAGTCACACATACATATGCAGACATTGGTATATGATTTTGGGGAGTGCAAGACATTTGGGTGGGGGCTACTGGACACAGGGTGGGGTCACTCTGCGGGAGGTTAGCGTCCGCCGTGACGCCTAGAGGTGGTAGCGTCCGCCGTGACGCCTAGAGGTGGTAGCGTCTGCCGTGACGCCTAGAGGTGGTAGCGTCCGCCGTGACGCCTAGAGGTGGTAGCGTCCGCCGTGACGCCTAGAGTGGTTAGCGTCCGCCGTGGCGCATGTGTTGAGATGTAATGTGATAAGTTGCTGCATGTAGTAAAGTTAATAGTTATATAGAGCTGTCTGTGTGGTCATTGTGTATTGTCCTGCGAGGAACTACTTCCCCTCTGGTGGGAGCCATCGCAGGTGGAGGCGCTGCATCATTAGTATTGTAATACATTGCCCCAGGTTCCCTTAGCGGAGGCTCAGCCTTCTGTGAGCCAACAGGTATTGCACCACGCACCCCCCTTGGTAACATTGCATGTTCCCTCCACGCACGCGGTATATGCGATTGGGTGGGGTGATATGACCGTTACATTTGGAGGCGCTGCTGAGATCTTAGACCTGGGGTGCCCTATTCAAAACCGAATCACCAAAAATCAGCATCATGGTAATTCCCTCACGTCAAGAGGTCCACGCGTGGGCCACCACCGTCCGTGAACCACCTAGACATGTGGTTGCAGTAGGGAATGTCCCGGCGTTAGTACCTGAAACTGACATCCGGAACTCACTGAGCAAACTCTTAGGCGCAGATAGAATATGGTACCGTGGCAGGGTGTTCGACTCTACTTATCACTTGAGTGCACTACTATTCACCGTATGCCGGGACATAGGCCCTGAAGCGGCCCCGAATATTCTAATAGCCCCCGAGTGCCCACCAGAAGGATACCCCCTTATATACTCGGACTTGCCAGTAATACGGGAAATGTTCTCGCTCAGAGCCCCTCCTCAAGATCCCGACGAACCGTCCACCAGTACCTGGACGCCACTTACCCCCGTGTCCAGTACCCCAAACCGGGTTGACCGTCCCCAACCCAAAGTCTCCTTTACCCCAAGCGGCCTCCCGGACGCCAGTAGTTGGGCTGACAGTCCTCCCTCTCCACCCGACACCGTACCCCGCGAGGTAAACTCTCGGCCTATCGGAGAGAGAGCAACGAACGAAGGTTCCATAATGGGGGTGACGCTACCCCAATTCGTAGAAGCCCTCACTGTGGCATCCCAGTCTCAAAGTTATAGGAAGCTTAAGGCCTTCTCTGGAGTACTTCCAATACCCCAGGGGGAAGAAGGAATAGACCTGTGGAGGGAGAATGCAGTAAAAGTAGTAGAGGAGTGGTCGTGCACTGACACTGTAAAGCGGCAGCGTATTATGGAATGCCTCAGACCCCCTGCGTCTACTATGTTGACCATCCACAGGGACCAACACCCAGAGTTGACAGCGTTGGAAATGGTGGCGTTCCTGTTGGAGGCGTACGGACTAGCAGAAGACGAAGGAGCGCTCTGGACGAAGTACTTCCGTCTTTATCAGAAGGAAGGAGAGGACCTGTCGGCTTTCATCCACCGCCTACAGCTGGTACTCGGGGTCCTACTCAATCGTAAGCTGGTCTCCGCATCGGGGATGGATGAAGCTCTCCATAAACAGTATCTGCGGGGATCAAGCCCCACTCACCCCATAGCCAACATGCTCCGCAGCAAGATAATGGACGGGGGCCCCTACAAGTTCACCGAGTTGCTGCGGCAAGTGAAACTACAGGAGGCTCATGTTATGCTACACTCCACCGCTACACCTAAGAGCTCCTCTGCCTCCAAAGGAAAGGGCTCTACGGAAAAGAAGGAAGAGTCTACTGCCTTGTCCAAAGGGTACAAACCACGACCCCCCGACCGACCACCTTCCCCATCCACGAGTCGCCCGGAAAGCCGCCCAGTGGTATGCTATAACTGCGGCAAGAAGGGCCACGTAATCCGTAATTGCCCAGAAAAGGAAGTTCACCCTGAGGAACACCCTTCCGATAGAGGAAAATCAGCCCGATCTATGGTCTGCAGTGTACCAATGGCAGAAGCTGACCTCGAACTCACGCATTCTGGAACTGGAACCCCGGATGCCCCTTCTGACGCCGGCCCCAGTGATGACGCCCCATCCGGTGAAGCTTGCAGTCAAGTGGTCCCTGCGGCCATCGTGCCCGTGGTACTAGAAGGGATATACGCCTCGGCCCTATTGGACACAGGGTCACAAGTAACCATAATATATCGCAGGTTTTATGATCAGCACCTTCAACACTGCCCACTAAGGCCGGCCGAACATATGAAGGTTAGGGGGTTAAGTAATGAAGACTACCCCATCGATGGGATTGTAAAGGTCCAACTGGACATACTCCAACTGAACACCGGCAAGAAGCACCCCATGCAGGTAGCGGCCATGGTATGCCCGGAGCCCCAAGACCATTGCAAGTACCCAATCATCTTGGGAACCAATGCAGACATAGTGCAAGCTATAATCCGAGCCTACTTGAGAGAGACCAACGAGTTGCCGCTGGCCGATTCGCTCCTAGACCCCATCTTACGAGAAGAATGCCACCGGGTGTATGCATTGGAGCGTCATGGGGACCTCTACAATCGTCAACGAGGACTGACGACCATATTACCAGGGGGAGTGCAAAAGATGGCCGTCTGGTGTTGTTATCCCGACCGAGACCAGAACGACCAACTGTTCTCGCTGGAGAGTGAGCCTGAAGAAGAAGAGGTTCAGCGAGGGTATAGAATACTACCCGAAGTGAGGGATTGGACGGCTAAGATCCCTATTCGAACCCACGTATATGTGCAGAATCTCTCCCCCTTTCCGATGGAGTTTGATGTCGACCAGAAGTTGGGATGCATATATCCGGTCAGCCCGGTGGGAGCCACACCTCAGGTGAAGGCGGCGGCCGCGCACGAGCGGATAGTCGATCTGGACTTCAACTTCGGCGAATCGACCCTGTCCACAGAGTGGAAAAAACGGTTGACCACCCAGCTGATGCAACGACGACATGTGTTCTCCACGAGCGAGATGGATGTGGGGTGCAGCCGCAGTGCCCAACATACCATTCGGATGAGTGATGCCACCCCGTTCCGGGAACGTTCTCGTCGCCTTGCCCCTCGGGATGTGGACGATGTGAGGAACGCCATCCAAGACATGGAAACCGCTGGGATTGTGACAGAATCACGAGGACCTTACGCGTCGCCCATAGTGGTGGTGCGGAAAAAGAACGGGTCCGTACGACTGTGTATCGACTATCGGACACTGAACAACCGCACGATCCCGGATCAATACAACCTTCCGCGCATTGAAGAGATCCTGAATGCGCTGAATGGGAGTCACTGGTTTAGCGTGCTGGACCTCCGATCAGGGTACTATCAGGTGCCCATGACGGCGGAAGACCAGGAGAAAACGGCTTTCGTCTGCCCCCTGGGATTCTATCAATTCACCCGTATGCCCCAAGGTATATGTGGGGCGCCTGCTACGTTCCAAAGGTTGATGGAAAAGACAATCGGGGACATGATTCCCAGGGAGTGCCTGGTGTACCTGGACGACATCATCGTCTTCGGAAGGACTCTGGAAGAGCACGAAGAGCGGTTATTTAAGGTGATCGATCGTCTGGGAAACGAAGGGTTGAAATTGTCCCTAGACAAGTGCCGATTTTGCCATACCTCGGTGACCTACGTGGGGCACATCGTGTCCGCCAAAGGGATCGCCACCGACCCTGCCAAGGTAGAGGCCGTGGTGAACTGGCCTCGCCCAGAGAACGTCACAGAGCTGCGATCCTTCCTGGGGTTCTGTGGGTATTATCGCCGCTTCGTGGAAGGGTACTCGAGCAAGGCTAAACCCTTGAACAATCTGTTGAAGATATACCCTTCCGAGACCGGGAAGAAGGCTGTACCAGCCCGCCAACCGTTTGGTGACAAATGGACCTCTGAGTGTGAGCAGGCCTTCCTGAAGCTGAAGAAGTGTCTGACCGAAGCGCCTGTACTTGCTTATGCGGATCCCGAACAGCCTTACGTCCTGCATGTGGATGCTAGTCTAAATGGACTTGGCGCCGTCCTGCACCAGAAGCACCCGGAGGGCCTGCGGCCGGTAGCTTACATCAGCCGAAGCTTGACACCCAGTGAGCAGAGATACCCCGTCCACAAGTTGGAGTTTCTGGCTCTCAAGTGGGCGATCACCGAGAAGCTCCACGATTACTTGTACGGTGTCACCTTCGAGGTAAGGACGGATAACAACCCCCTCACGTACATCAATACGTCGGCCAAACTAGATGCAGCAGGCCACCGATGGCAGGCCGCCCTCAGTAACTACAGCTTCTCCTTGAAGTATAAGCCGGGGCCATTGAATATTGGGGCGGACGCCCTCTCCCGAAGACCAGGACTACTCGCTACCCCCGATGATGAGGAATGGGAAGAACTTCCCGGCCCCGGAGTGCGGGCTATGTGTAAAACTGCAGCCATAGTTAATGACCAAGTGGCCTTCTCCGAGTTACGAGTGATCGACTCTTTGGGATGCCAGTCGCAGGCTGTCCCCGCCGCCTACTGCGACCCAAAAGGGATGCACCTCACGCACGACAAGGTGTTCCGGTGGAAAGATCTGGTAGACTACCAAATTCGAGATCCGGTCACTAGCATCATCCGGCACGCCGTTGAAAAAAGGAACCCAGCCCTTCTGAAACGTGCGCCCAATGACTTGGTGGCCTTACTCATGCGAGAATGGGACAAATTTGAAGTGGACAACTGCTTGCTCTATCGGGTGGTGCAATATCATAATCACCCGGATAGGAGACAACTAGTCCTACCCAAGAACTTACAATACCTGGTGTTGAAGTCCCTACACGATGAACACGGGCACTTAGGCGTAGAGAAGACTTTTGGGCTAGTCCGAGACCGGTTCTTCTGGCCCAAGATGAGGGAAGCGGTGGAACAACACTGCCGCTGTTGTTCCCGGTGCATTCAACGCAAGACGTTGCCTACCAGAGCAGCTCCCATGGCCCATCTTAAGAGTTCTGGTCCGATGGACTTGGTGTGTATGGACTTTGTATGTATCGAACCTGATAGCCGAGGCATCGGTAACGTGCTGGTCATCACGGACCATTACACCCGATATGCACAGGCCTTCCCCACAAAAGACCAGAAGGCTATCACGGTCGCGAAAGTTCTATGGGAAAAGTTCTTCGTGCATTACGGTCTTCCAAACCGACTTCACTCCGACCAAGGGCGAGATTTTGAGAGTACTCTGATCCGAGAATTACTTAAAATGCTGAACGTCGCCAAGTCCCGGACGACTCCGTACCACCCCGAAGGAGATGCTTTGCCTGAACGATTCAACAGGACCCTGTTGGACATGCTTGGAACTCTGAAGGGAACGCAGAAAGCAGAATGGAGTCGTCACGTAGAAACGTTGGTACACGCGTACAACTGTACTCGCCATGAGTCCACTGGGTTCTCCCCGTACTTCCTCATGTTTGGGCGGGAGGCAAGACTCCCCGTAGATGTGCGTCTTCGAGTCTCAACGGATGGGATACACAATGCTACCCATTTCCAGTATGTGCAAAGGCTAAAGGACAGTTTGCAGCAAGCTTACCAACAGGCTGAGAAGTCTACAGCTAAACTGAATGCTGGCAATAAGAGACGATACGACAATAAAGTCAAATATCGAGAGTTACGTCCGGGGGACGCTGTGTTACTTCGTAATTTGGGAGTCCCCGGAAAACATAAACTGGCAGACCGATGGAGAGATGGCGTATATGAGGTAGAGTCACAGATGCCCGGCCTCCCGGTCTATCGCATCAAAGACACAGACGGCCGGGTAAAGGTGTGGCATCGTAATCACCTTCTCCCTATTCCCCAAGTGGGAGGCGAAGAAGAAGAAATACAGGCCACACCGCTCAACGGTGAGTCCGATCTATCAGAGGTGGGTCAAGAGACTGTAAATAACGAGACCCACTCTGAAACTCCTGAAGACCCTATGGAGGGACCCTCTCAAAGGGACTATTCCACAGAAGGGGCATCTCCCGGAGGAGCTACGGGTAAAGGGCCCCGTAGGCCAACGCCTACTAAGGTGGCACCAACAGGCCAGCCTTTGGATCCACAGAGCCCGTGCTTTGTGCCTAACAGAGACTGTTCAGAGACATTTCTCCCCTCAAGGGACGAGGCTGAGCCTCAGGACTGTACTTATTACTCCCCAGAGGGAGTTGCTGAAGAACAACTCCGTAGGAGCCAAAGGGCCAGGTACCCTCCAACTCGGGTAACCTATGATCAAATGGGGGCACCCCAGTATGAGGCTCAGCAGTGGTCTCGGAGCAAAATCCAATCCGTGATTGTGATGCTCACAGAATTGTGTAACCTTGTTTAAAGTTGATGCAATGTGCTAAGTTGTATTCGTACCAGATGCATTTTTATTATATAACGGTTGTGTATAGTAGTAAGTTATGTGGTCCAAGCGGGGACGTTGGAGTTTCACCAGGGGGAGGATGTAGCCAGGTCCCCCTCGCGCACTCGCCCCCTCCCTTGTCCCCCCCCCTCGCGCACTCGCCTCCTCCTTCACCGTTGCGAGCGCGCGGTGTTGCTGTGCGGCCGGTTGCTAGGGAAGCGGGTCGGGCGGTTGCCGGGGACGCGATCGGGCCGTCGCTAAGGCCGCGATCGCGTTGCCACCGGCCCGGCGGCTAGCGGAGCAGGGCGCCGCCATGACAGTTAGCTCGCGCATGCGCAGGATGCCAGCTAGCGCGGGAGGCCCCTGATAGCTCGCGCATGCGCGAGGATAGACGGCCAGCCCCCAGGGTGCATAGGGGCAGAGACACCTGACGCCAGGGAGCCAATAGGGCTGAGGGATTTGCCCGGGAAAGGAGAGATATTTTTCGCGGGGTTTTGCAGTGACACGGGCAGTCAGGATCCGGACCAGCTAGGGGTAAGAGGTGGATGCAGGGGTCAGTGACCCTCTGCATTAGGCCAGCAGCCCCCAGGCCCCCAGTTAGGTCCTGAGCCACTTAATAGCTTGTGGAGTATAGGGACAGGCCCTAGATAGGGACACTGACCCATTTATTGGTAGCTTAGTCAGGGACACAGTGCTAAAGCCGTGCGGCCCTGCGAGGTGGGTTCTGGGCTCAGAACACTATCAAAGACCCTGGGACTAAGGTGATATTATCCGCGCTGGAATTCACCCAACGCGGTGTGGAGGACAACGTCGGATCGGGCGGAACTCCGGTGATATCGCGGTACCCGTGGCTGGAGCCCGGGCAGGTAACCTGCAACTCACGTGCACCAACCAGGCCTATCACCAGACATAGTGGCTGCGCAGTCACACATACATATGCAGACATTGGTATATGATTTTGGGGAGTGCAAGACATTTGGGTGGGGGCTACTGGACACAGGGTGGGGTCACTCTGCGGGAGGTTAGCGTCCGCCGTGACGCCTAGAGGTGGTAGCGTCCGCCGTGACGCCTAGAGGTGGTAGCGTCTGCCGTGACGCCTAGAGGTGGTAGCGTCCGCCGTGACGCCTAGAGGTGGTAGCGTCCGCCGTGACGCCTAGAGTGGTTAGCGTCCGCCGTGGCGCATGTGTTGAGATGTAATGTGATAAGTTGCTGCATGTAGTAAAGTTAATAGTTATATAGAGCTGTCTGTGTGGTCATTGTGTATTGTCCTGCGAGGAACTACTTCCCCTCTGGTGGGAGCCATCGCAGGTGGAGGCGCTGCATCATTAGTATTGTAATACATTGCCCCAGGTTCCCTTAGCGGAGGCTCAGCCTTCTGTGAGCCAACAGGTATTGCACCACGCACCCCCCTTGGTAACATTGCATGTTCCCTCCACGCACGCGGTATATGCGATTGGGTGGGGTGATATGACCGTTACAGTACGATAGCGGTGTGTACTCGCTAGTGTCTCCCTATAGTTATGCCTAAGGCGGGATCAGCGCCTGTTGACCGGTGTTGGTGCACTTGACGTATCTACTACCTTCCGGTCACGGCGGTGACCGGTAATACTTGGAAAAGGATCAGCCGAATCCTTGCTTGTCTGGGATGTCCGCAGTGCAGCTGTCTGGTCCCAAGCAGCTCACCAGCAAACCTGCTCCGCACGCTTGTCCCTAACTGTGTACACAGTAAGGTGACTGATCGCTAGCACTACGGCCGTCCCTGCAGCACAGCAGCACACTGTGACTCAGGGGTTTCTCCTAAGGGCCTACGGGGTAAAGCTAGCCTATGCAGGCGGGTCACGGACCCCCTGCACGCATACACCCTCCTCCGTTACCTTCCAGATCCCCTCTGACTAGCCTCTCCCCCACGCTTCCCTTTCCTCCTCCCGTAATTCTAGCCTTCCGATTGGCTCCTCAAGTCAGGTGACTGCCCAGGCGCTCATGGGAGTTGTAGTTCCTCAACGGAGCTTCTCTGCCTTGAGCTGCACAGACTCACAGCTATTGCATCAGCGCAGACCTCCACATGACTCTCCTGAACAGTCAAAACACCAACTGAACACACATATGAGGTTCCTACCACATCCCTACACATACATCTATTATTTGGTGCCTGCGGCACAGGGAGATAACGTGACTTGCTCAAGGTCACAAGGTATGGGGGGGGGGATTGTGTGAGTGTGTGTGTGGGGGGGGATTGAGTGTGTTTGTGTGTGGGGGGGTGTGTGTTTGTGTGTGGGGGGGTGTGTGTTTGTGTGTGGGGGGGATTGTGTGTGTTGGGGGGGGAGATTGAGTGTGTGGGGGGGATTTTGTGTGTGTGTGGGGGGGGGATTGTGTGTGTGTGGGTGGGGGATTGAGTGTGTGTGGGGGGGATTGAGTGTGTGTGTGGGGGGGGGGGGGGTTGAGTGTGTGTGTGGGGGGGGGTTGAGTGTGTGTGGGGGGGGGGTGAGTGTGTGTGTTTGAGTGTGTGTGTGGGGGGGGTTGAGTGTGTGTGTGGGGGGTGGGTTGAGTGTGTGTGGGGGGGGATTGTGTGTGTGTGGGGGGATTGAGTGTGTGTGTGTGTGTGTGGGGGGGATTGAGTGTGTGTGTGGGGGGGGGGATTGAGTGTGTGTGTGTGTGGGGGGGTTGAGTGTGTGTGGGGGGGATTGAGTGTGTGGGGGGGGATTGAGTGTGGGGGCGGGGATTGAGTGTGTGTGTGGGGGGGGATTGAGTGTGTATGTGTGTGGGGGGGATTGTGTGTGTGTGGGGGGGGGATTGAGTGTGATTGGGGGGATTGAGTGTGTGCGTGGGGGGATTGAGTGTGTGTGTGTGGGGGGGGAATTGAGAGTGTGTGTGTGTGGGGGGGGATTGTGTGTATGGGGGGGGATTGAGTGTATGTTTGTGTGGGGGGGATTGAGTGTGTGTGTGTGGGGGGGATTGAGTGTGTGCGGGGGGGATTGTGTATGGGGGGGGATTGAGTGTGTTTGTGTGTGTGGGGGGGGGTGTGTTTGTGTGTGGGGGGATTGTGTGTGTGTGGGGGGATTGAGTGTGTGTGTGTGTGTGTGGGGGGATTGTGTGTGGGGATTGTGTGTGTGTGTGTGGGGGGGGGGGGGGAGTGTGTGTGTGTGTGGGGGGGGATTGTGTGTGTGTGTATGTGGTGTGTATGTGGTGATTGATTGAGAGAGAGAGTGTGTGTTGTAATGCAGTGGTGCGCAAACTGGTGGGGGGCAATAAGGCGCAAGATTTAGGGGGGCGCAGGCGACGTGCGGCGAAATCTGGGTGCGCGGGCCGGCAGACGCTTTGCGCGGGAGGACGAAAAAGCTGTACGCGATGGGCGGCCAATAAGATGTGCACGGGCGGGCAGCCGAAGATGTGTGCGGGTGGCTGAACAAGATAGTGCAGGTGGCGGCCTCGTGATGGTGTGTGCGCACACGCGCAGGGGCTTCGGGGGTACGGGGAGGAGCACGCCCGAGCACGGTGAAGTCAAACGCCCCTCCCGGTGTCTGCCCTGCAATAGCGCTGTGTTCCTGCTCTCCTCCGCTGGCAACCTGCTTCGCTGCGATCCTCTGCGAGGGAAAGGGTCGGCTGCCACTGTATCAATCACACTATGAATGTACAGAAATAATAAAAAAAAAGTGAAACCATTGAAAACGGAAAAAAAATAATAATAATAATGTAGGTAGGAGTGTGGATGACAATGGGGATAGCAAGCCAAAGAGCAGGGAGGGGAAGGTAGAAACAAAAAGGGGGGGAGAGGGAAGGGAGGTAGCAAAGAGGTGGATGAATGCCCCCCAAAAGTATTGCCTTTGTGCACGTACGCTCTCCCAAGCTCGGCGCTTGGGGAGACAAACAAAATTGACTTTGAAGTGCGCTCAGCAGAAGTCAATGCACACACACAGCCACACACAGCCACACACAGCCACACACAAATAGCCCCGATCCACGTTTGCAAAATGATGCAGGACACCCTGCGCTCAGGCTTGGAGAGTTGGTGATGTCACCGCTCTCAGCGGCAACGTGGACGCAGCCTAATTTTGCAAGCGCGAGCTGTTGAAATATGTAAGTATTTATAGACATATTTGGATTTATATTGTATACCGTTTAATAAAGGTTTTTTTTTTTTTTTCATGTGATTTTGATTACGTCAGGCAGGGGGGGCCCGAGAAATTTCATGGATGAAAAGGGGGGCTCGGCATAAAAAGTTTGCTCACCCCTGCACTAAGCTGCGCTTTCAGCTCATAGACCTCACATTATAAACGTGTAATTATAGTCTCACCTTAATGTAGTGTAAAAGAAAATGATGTACAGATTTGGTCGCATCTATTAACGCAGGTTAACGGTGGCAGAACGTTAACGCAGCTCTATTTAAACAAATGGCACAGCGCTATATTTCTTAAATGGGTGCAATTTATTGCATTATTTGTGTAATCTTATCAGGTGGTACAGGCATACCCCGCATTCACGTACACAATGGGACCGGAGCATGTATGTAAAGTGAAAATGTACTTAAAGTGAAGCACTCCCTTTTCCCCACTTATCGATGCATGTACTGTACTGCAATCCTCATATACGAGCATAACTGGTGTAAATAACACATGTGTAGCAGTCTCTATAGTCTCCCCGCTTGCGCACAGCTTTGGTACAGGTAGGGAGCCGGTATTGCTGTTCAGGACGTGCTGACAGGCGCATGCGCGAGCTGCCGTTTGCCTATTGGGTGATATGTCCTTACTCGCGAGTGTACTTAAAGTGAGTGTCCTTAAACCGGGGTATGCTTGTACACTTGTACAGGAAATCCTAAAGTTGATGTCCCTGGGGCAGCTGAGGGATTTTCACCCATTCAGTCCTGGAGGGTCCTGCGCCCCCCTCCTGCATTTCCTAATCATGTGTTCGCTCCTTAGGCCTCGGATATTTTATTTATTTATAAAATGTTTTACCAGGAAGGAAGCAATACTTGAAAATGAGAGGTAACTCTCAATGTATGTCCTGGGCACAGAGTTATGATGACAGATACATGGTTACAAATCCATAGTTACATTAAGTGAACATGGTATACATTATATACAAGACATTGCATGCACAGTTAGAGATAATATATATTATAGGCGCATGTAACCGTTACAGACCAGATTAAAATGTGAGACAGCTTTAGTTTTGAAAGCACTTAGACTGGTAGCATCTGCAAGAGTCTCTGGTAGGTTGTTCCAGTTTTGGGGTGCATGGTAAGGCCGTGATTATACCCGAAGCGGCGGAGCGCAGAACGTTGTGCGCCACCAAAACAAATAAAAGTTTTCCTGTGAGCGCACACTAAGAATGGGTGACCAACGAGGCGGCCAAGTGCGCAAATTTTCGAACAGATCCAAGAATTTTATTTTCTGAAGCGATGGCAGCGTCATGTGAGCGGTTCAGCCAATGAGAGTGAACCACTCACGTGACATCATGGCCTCGCCTCCCGATGCCTCCTGCCTGCAGTGCAAGTTTCGGGCAGCGCATCGCATTGAGGTAGCGCGCGTGTCACGCCGCCGGTGGTATTAATGAAGGCCTATGAGGAGGAACGGACGGATACTTTGTTGAACCTTAGGACCATGAGCAGTCTGTTGGAGTCTGATCTCAGATGATAAGTGCTACACGTGGTAGGGGTGAGGAGCTTGTTCAGATAGGTGGGTAGCTTGCCGAGAAAGTATTTGAAGGCAAGACAGGAAAGATGAACTTTGCGCCTAGACTCTAGTGATGACCAATCTAGTTCTTTGAGCATTTCGCAGTGATGTGTGTTGTCGTTGCATTGGAGGACAAAGCGACATTGAATTGTAGAGGGTATCAAGGTTGCTAAGGTGGGTTTGGGGTGCTGTGCCATATACTACAGTATGTCCCCATAGTCGATAATTTGCATTGGCTTCTGCTGTGTGATATAGTGCGTGTGCGACAGAGCACATAGCGTTGTGCGCGCCTGTCGCC
The DNA here is from genome assembly GCF_040206685.1 of Ascaphus truei. Taxonomy (NCBI): domain Eukaryota; kingdom Metazoa; phylum Chordata; class Amphibia; order Anura; family Ascaphidae; genus Ascaphus; species Ascaphus truei. Next base: position 72,520 of record NW_027453988.1, read on the forward strand.
TGAGCGATCTGTGGACTTTAGATCGCTCGTGACGGGGAGGCGTGGCCGTGACATCACTAGGCCTTCCCTAATGTCTCTCACGGGAGACCAGGAGATTTTACAATTATTTTTACCGGGATCATTCGCTAGGCAAACAAGGTGGTAAGAACAAAATGCAGTTTATTCGGGTAAACCCGCGTACAACACAATGAATACACAAAATACAGCTAAAAGCACACTTGCTGGGGGTGAAATCTAGGCTCTACTAGGTGCAGGGCGAATGCTTCGGTACGCTTAACCTGACCGGGATATACACCCGGGCTTTCTGGTCCTCTTTTTGGCTTCAGTTCCTAGCCGCGACCGCTACGTTCCAAATGAGAACTTGAACTTCACGTCTGACTTAGTCTCTGCAGGGCAGACTTTTCCTAGCTTCAAAACCAAGCCGGTTGCTCTGGTATTCGTGACAGCAACTTTGAAAAGTCCGCCCTAGCTTCATCGACACAAGTCACTAGATCGTCTGGTTCTCTGACTGGGGTTTTCTCCTTACATACCCTCCACTGTTCTATGTTCAGCATGGAGGAAGGAGCGACCAATTGGAGCATGGGAAACCCTGCCGCCAACCGATAAGAATAGGGGCTCGTCCTTTGACTGACGCCAGAGGAGGGGACGGGCTAAGCCGGCTTGGGATGACCCGTGGGCGGGACATACGGATTGACCAATGGGAAAACGCGCCGACATTTTGCTGCTTCCCCTAGTCAACCCATTGTCACCTACTGGGCAGACTCCACTGAGTCTGGCAGATCAGAGTGTCTTCCCCGCAGGGGGTCTCTGTTCTCCGGACCCAGTACTAAGCCCTGCCCTGGCCACTTCACACCCCGACACCTCTCAACATCCCTTCTCCTCTCCGATGTCTATGCAGACTTCCCGGCACCTATATGGATGCCTGAGCTGGCTGAATAGACATTTATAGTAAAAGCACATGTAACGGTATTTCTGGCCCGGCCTGACTCACCCAATCTCACATTGGCCCCTGTGGTCTAACCGGTCCCCATTACAGTGTGATAGTGTCTGGTGGTGCACCTGTTGGCAACAGGACTCCTGAGTCTCCCGCATGATGGTGTGTGGGGAGGACCCGTCCAGACAGGCAGCTGAGGTAGTGTGCGGAGTCCTACCTAGTTCCAGTGCAGCGCCTCCACCTCATCAGGGTCCCTTCGGTCACTTGAGGATGGTCCTGACGAGGAACTCCTCTGTGGTGCTCCTCTCTGTACATTCACTCCACACATGTACACGAGAGGGTTTGTGATTAAGAGCATCTTTATTGGTTGAGGTGGGCTAACTGCCCCTTGCAGTAGTTTCTCTAGCCACTCATTGTCCCTCAGTGCTTCCCTTTGAAAGGTGTAATTCTCCTTTAATAGGGATTCCCAATCCCAGCCGGGATGTCTTTACCCTGTGCCAGGTCCCTGGACACAGTCTTCCTGTTCAGCTACTATAACATAACTCTCGCAGACTATTCAGAACTCCTACAGAACTCAGGACTCAGATAGAACTAACTATTAGACACAGTGCTGTGCCTTATGTACACTCTGGAAGCTGACACACCTCTGACATCACTAACCATGGAATCAGAGCATGTGACCACTCCCATCCATACACAGGGCACCCCACCAGGGTGTGAGGGCAAACCTCCATAATTACTGCTGGCATGCCCACAACTTACCAGGCCTTACTGTCAGCAGGAGAGATGACTGTAGCCATTTTAAATGACCGCTACATTCTCCCCCTGGTGAATCCCATCGTCCTCGCTGGGACCTAAATTTAAATGCCTTCTTCCAGGAAGCACTGTAACACATAACACATAATTGTTAACCTCACAGATTGTCCATTATACAAAAAAAAATGACCACAGTGACATCTCGCCAAGCCCGCCCCGACCAGCAGCCACGAGCCCGCAAAATGCCTTAGTTCCCCCTAATAATAGTGGCTCGGGTCAGGTTTCTTAACCTCTCTACCACCCATATCCAGGACCGTGACATGATAGTGCCTAGGCAGTCCCCTCTCGGGCCTATAGGTCACCCTGTGTTTGTGTATATTCCTCCCTATACTCCACACTCGCATCAGGTGATCTATTCTGTCCTCTGCCCTCCTTCCAGTAACGTCACTCCCCTTATTGACTAGGTACATCTCGATGGTTTCCCTAAGCCACCTTTCCCTGTTCTCTTCTATCTCCTCCATGAGGGGTTCAGGGACATAAGGGTACTCCAACCCGTGGGAAGACTTGTATCGAGCCATTATTGCCCGTTCCGCTCTACTGATCCTAATTAGGTCAGCCCTACCTGCCCTCCCAGGTAGCACCCATGACAGGGGTTCGTCAGGATCCACAGGGTCTGACAGTGTATCGGGACCCATGGGCTCTATCTCCCTGTGCTCAATCTTATACCACCGTTCCTGCAGCTCTCTGTCTCGCTGTTCAGGGGTGAATTCTCCCTTGGCCCACCAAAAGTCAACTACATCCTCCCTTCTAATAAGGAATCGCGTACGATCCATCCAGGCCGCATAACCTTCAAAGAGGGGGGCCCACCAACGGTGTTCCTTGAACCTATGTGAATCCCCTGAGTCACTCTCTTCCGCATCCCCCCATGAGAATACCCCCGATGTCCGTGCTGACCGTGGTACGGACCACCGTGATGATCCCAGGGCCTTGTCCTCTGTTTTATTGGTCACAGGAGGCAACCACCGGCCTACCGCGGCCTTGCCTAATTCTCCCCCTCCACGAGAAATGCCCTCCGTAGCGCAACTGCGCTGTCGTTCACCAGTCCGTCTCTCCTCCCCCCCCAAAGGTATGTCCACAAGTTCCAGACTAGGCGGGGACCCCGGGGAACATGTGATGGGGGCAAGGGTTTTACCTAGGGCGTGGGGTTGGGCGTAGGGGCAAGATGGGATACGCCACGGGACTACGACCCGTTCCCGGCTGTCCATGGACTGCTCCAAGGAGGATAGCTCACCCTCATCCGTCTGCGGGTCTCCCATCCAGCTCTTGGGCCCTTGAGGTGATCGGGGACATTCACCCGATCGCCGAAGCGTTGCTGCATCTTTCCCGTCTATTCCGCCGTCGCCACCGGAAATGATGTCCTCACCGAAACCGGAAGCGCCGCCATCTTGGGTGGGACCCCCATGCGGGATCTCTTCCTCGATGACGACATCCGGAAGCTCCGCCGTCGTCTCCACCGGAAGTGGTATCTCCTCCGCACGTGCGTCTTGGGCCTGGCACGGCCTTGTTTCCGCTACACCGTCTACCGGAGCAAGGTAAGTGAGTGGCTTTCTCTTACCATTCCGCAGGGGTGTAGGCGTCTCTCGCCCGTCGCCACCATGTCCTGAGGCGGAGGGACTCCGTCTCTCGGCTCGCCGATCTGCGGGGGACGCCCTGCTTTCCAGGCTGCTACTCACACTACGGGGTGTCGTCCTCCCCGGTTCTGTCCTGGGCCTCGATTTCACCTCCGCTAGCTCGCGGAGATCCTCATCCGAGTATTCTGCCTTCCCCGACTTAGGGGTCACCGATCGGGGCGATAGTCTTTTCTCAGTGCGGTCGGGGAGTGACCCGACCGTCTCGGTTGCTGCTGACCCAGCCGATTTAATCGACTCCAGTCCCCTTTCTCCGGGACTTGCACGATTGATCCACAGTGCACCAGGGGACTCGGCGGAGCGCCTAGCCGTATCCCCCGGGGGGTCAGCAGATTGGATCGGAATGAACGTCGGCATTGGCCATAAGTATAGTGTCCCGCATTGTGGGCAGCGTGCCGCCGTGTTAACAATGCCTTCGGGCAGCCCGCATTGTAGGCAGAGCCCGACCACCGTCTCGGTGTTAGCCACCCTGACTACTAGTACCCCGCCGGGTACCGAGTAGGGCTGGGTGGATACCATAGTTCCCACAGTGGAGGAGCAGGCCATTCTTTTGGTAGGGACCACTTTCAGTATGGGTCTCTCCAGGTCAGTGGTTCCTCGCAACTGACCGGTAGAAGCTTCTGGGCCAGCCACTTCCTGCTTCGGCTCCTCCTTCCGCTGGCATAGCTGGAACCCGCCCCCAGGGGTTGCAATTATGGGCGGATCCCACAGGGGAATAGCATGCCCCTTAATTAAGGCCGCGCCTTTCTCAGTCCTGGTGGGCGCAGTCTGCGTTTTCGCGCCAATTTCCTCATCAGAGTGGGATTCTTGGGCCGCGGCTAGTTCCCGCCTTCTCCTGGCAGCTGCTTTTCGTGCAAAATATCCCTCCTTTTTGCACGTTACCTCCGCGGCCGGAACTACTTCTTGTAGTGGCGCCGTCTGGATATCAGTCCCTGGGCCCAGTGGGTGCATTCCCACAGGCCATAATTGAAAGTCACTCCCCCTGGTGGAAATCAGGGGAGGGTCCCATAGACTAAGCGGTTGACTCAGCACAGGGGCCGAGTGAGTCACTGTCCATGAAGGCGCAGTCGTAGCTTTCGCGCCATACCCCCCATCAGGGCGGGGCTCTGCTGTTCGCGCCATTCCCGGCCAGCTTTTTGCAAGTTCTGTATCAGCCATTTTCTCTGCGACTGGCCCATGCGGTCTCCCTAGCAAGCGGGAACCGCCATTTTGGGTGGCTTTTAAGCCCGAAATGTCAGTTTGTTTGCTCTTCTCGCTGGGTTCCCCCCCAGTTATCACAATGTCCTCACACTCTTCAAGGGTGGCCCCTCGGTGTCCCAGACAGGACAAAAACGGGGCAGCCACAGCCTTCGCTCCACTCCAGAGCAGATTAGTTAGAGACAGCTCAGCGACAGTTTGCTCTTCAGTGGGGCGCACGCCATGGGTGCCTTCCCCATCAGCCTCTGGTCGCCATTTTGGGCTCTCCGCACAACGCGGATCCTCCATTCCTTGGATTGTCACGCTCTCGTACCAATTATCATACATGGGGCTCCGCTCTGCGGGGCAGCCACCACACCAGTACAATAAAGATTGCTCAGATGCACCACCACATGTGTACCTGATCTAGGCTGGACTCATGTTGCACTACCTCAGGCTAGGCTCACTCTCTCAGTGTCTGCTGTAACTCCTTCCTCCCAGTCTGTGCTCCCTATGGTAAGTGTCTGGAATGGGCTAGAGTACTCTGGCTCTGCCATGCAGTACTTGGGGCGTCTACCTCTCTTGGTCAGCCTAGCGCAGACCCTCTCCAGGATTCCTGACCACGTTAACAGGCTATCCCTTCTGGCGTCCTACCAACTAGCACTACCTCAAAGTGACTCGGTCAGCTATAGCCCGGCTCCAGACCCCTCACTCCTTTCAGGCCCCTAGGTCGTCCCTGCGAACTGACAATACCCTGTCAGCCCCTGACCACCCCTAGGTCTGTCCCTACGCAGCACAGAGTGGCAGCAGACGCTCTCCCTGTTTCCCAGTGTGCCTAGCTAGAGCCTGTCCTGTTGACAGATCTGATCTCAGCAGCTCGCCTCCAAATGTAACGGTATTTCTGGCCCGGCCTGACCCACCCAATCTCACATTGGCCCCTGTGGTCTAACCGGTCCCCATTACAGTGTGATAGTGTCTGGTGGTGCACCTGTTGGCAACAGGACTCCTGAGTCTCCCGCATGATGGTGTGTGGGGAGGACCCATCCAGACAGGCAGCTGAGGTAGTGTGCGGAGTCCTACCTAGTTCCAGTGCAGCTAACTAGACGACGAGAATTCTACTGTCTTTTGTCTTGTCTAGTGTTTGTTGTGTCCCCCCAGGTGTACCCTCTTGTGTGCTCCCCCTTGTGTATTGCTGTAGGTGGTGAAGTGAGGTATTGCAGTTCGAGAAGAAGAGGAGGTCGGGATTGTGGTCCAGGTGCATCAATCAAGAACAGATATCGGCAGCAAAGTCATCTCATACTTTTAAATGAGTAAGGAACTCAGGCTAGTATCACATAACATTAAGGGGTTTAACAGCCCGGTTAAACGCAGAATCGCCTTCCGAGATTATAAGCGTAAAGGGGCAGAAATTCTGTTTCTGCAAGAAACACACTTCTCTCAAGACAACTACCCCAAATTCCTGGATAAGGACTACCCGACACACTTTTTGTCTTCCGCGAAAGTCAAAAAAAAAGGGGTGGCCATACTAATTCATAAAAGAATACCGTTCGTACCCGATAGGACTTTCAAAGATAAAGAGGGCAGATTCCTCATAGTAAGAGGTGCAATCCAAGGGTTCCCAATTACTCTAGCAACAATATATGCCCCTAATGAGACGGCCCCCGTTTTTTTCTCTACCTTCTTTGGGAAACTCAACAAAGTGGCCAGAGGTAATATCATTGTCGCTGGAGACTTGAACAGGGCACTACGGGAGGACCTTGACAGATGTTCATCCACTAATATTACACACAGATCTGACATACTAACAATTAAAAAAGGGTTACGTGACTGCCAACTACTCGACATCTGGAGGGAACAACACCAGAGACTGAGAGAATACACCTTCTACTCACACCCACATGACACATATAGCAGGATAGATTACTTCCTTGTATCCAACAGAATGGTCCCTGGGGTCTCTCGCACCGAGATCCATGATATTTCATGGTCAGACCATGCATCTATAGAGCTGCGGTGCACACTAATCCCACTAGACAGACCTAGAGCGAACTGGAAACTAAACGAAATCTTGCTGAAAATCCCAGCCCTACAGGTGGAAATTGGGGAAAAGCTCACACAATACTTCGAGGAGAATGAGGGGAGTGTGGCTACGCACTCCAGACTGTGGGAGGCCCATAAGGCTACCCTCAGGGGGGTCATTATGAATCTGGCCGCTAAACGGAAAAGAGAATGGGAGGGTAAAATTTTGAAGCTAGAGGAACAGCTAGCAGAGCTTTCCTCCCTCCACAAAAAAATAAGAATGCCCACACGTTAACTCAAATACTAGCCACTAAAACTAGTCTTAACCTCCTCCTCTCCGCCCAGGCCGAGAAGGAATTGACCTGGTCCAAGCGGAAATTTTATGAAAAAGCTAACAAGCCTGACACACTACTTGCCAATAAGCTAAAAAAACAAGCTTCCAAACTATCACATTCACGCAATTCGAAACCAAGATGGGGACCTTACCTCCATCCCAGCGAACATAGCAGGGGAATTCAAAAAGTATTACGAAATATTATACAATGGAGATAAGGTAACCCATAATCCGAAAACAAAGGAGGATTTACGGACCTTCTTAATAGAGGCACATTTACCCATTTTGAAGAGATGCGAAAGGGAGGCACTCCAGTCGGACTTCACGATGGAGGAACTCTCTGGAGTCATCAAAGCACTAAAACCGGCTAAAGCCCCAGGGCCAGATGGCTTTTCGAACTTATATTACAATAAATATTTTAAAATTCTAGCCCCCCACATGTTAAAGTTATTCAATGAAATCTTAGCAGGGGCCTCATTCCCAGCACAAATGCTCCAAGCCTCAATATCGGTGATCCATAAACCCGGAAAGGACCCGGCAGACTGTAAGAGCTACCGGCCCATTTCACTGATTAACTTGGACCTCAAAATATACTCTAAACTTATAGCCAACAGGGTGGGTAGTGTTCTTCCCGGGTTAATTCACACGGATCAAGTAGGGTTTATCGGAGGTAGACAAGCGGCAGATAACACCAGGAGAATTATTGACCTAATTGATCTGGCCCAAAAAGAAAAAATTCACTCCATGGTGTTAAGTCTGGACGCTGAAAAAGCCTTCGATAGAATAGATTGGCCCTACCTATCGGAAACACTGAGAGCATTTGGCTTTGAGGGACGCCTCCTGCAGGCCATCCTGGCGTTGTATAAAAACCCAACAGCAAGAGTGAGATATCAAGGTTTCCCCTCAGAACAGTTTGAAATCAAAAGCGGAACACGTCAAGGATGCCCGCTGTCGCCACTACTGTTCGCCTTATGTATAGAGCCTTTGGCGGCACACATCAGAAATAACCCAGATATCTCTGGTATCCCTGTGGGAGACCAAATGCACAAAGCCGCTCTATATGCGGACGATGTCATTCTCACAATAGCCAAATCTCTCACATCTCTCCCAAATGTATTCAACATACTGGGCAAATTTAACCAAATTTCGGGATTTAAGATCAATCAGTCTAAATCAGAAGCCCTCAATATTAATCTACCAAAAGAAGTTGAAAAACTGATTGACCTCAATTTTCAGTTCAAATGGCAACCCTCCGCTATCAAATATTTAGGGGTTTATCTCACAAGGGAGTACAAAACTTTATATAAAGCAAATTTCCCCAAGATCATAAAGACGCTGGGGGAGGATCTCCGAACCTGGATGAAGGGGAGCATCTCATGGATTGGGAGGATACATAGCGTGAAAATGAATCTCCTCCCAAAGATGCTATATCTTTTCCAGAGTCTCCCTATCCCTTTGGTGCAGGCGGACATCCTCTCCCTCCAGTCAAAAATTATAAAATTTATTTGGAACGGGAAAAACCCAAGAATTGCTAAAGGAATATTAAAACGTCCCACATCATGCGGAGGGTGAGCGGTGCCTTGCTTGCAGGCCTACTATAAAGCAGCCCAATTAGGGCAGATTTTCCAATGGCACACAGACCCAAGCCTACGGAGATGGGTTGAGTTGGAGAAGAGATTCTGTGCACCAATTGAAATCCGAAATTTAATCTGGCTACCCAGAGAAGGGGTACGCAAGATGAACAATCCGCTGCAGACCATGGTCAATTCATTATAAGTTTGGGAGGCCACGAAATTCAAATGTAATTTGACTACCAAAACATCATTAATGACACCAATAGTGGGCAACCCAGACTTCGCTCCGGACCTGAATAGCAAAAATTTCTTGATATGGACTCAGAAGGGCTTCTCCCGTCTAAAAGATCTGGAGGGCATAACGACCATACAAACATTTGACCAAATTAAATCCTCTAAGAATATCCCAAACAAATTTTTTAGGTACCTCCAGATCAGAGATTTCTACAATAAAACGCCAATTCGACCGGCGCGAACAAATTTTGAGCAGCTGTGTTCCAGAGATACGGACACAAGGGGACTCACATCTAAAATGTACAGGGAAGTGATCTGCCAGAAGTCGCCCATTGACAATAGACTGAGTTACATGAGACACTGGGAATCAGACCTAGGAGAGACTTTAGAGGACGACGAATGGGACAGAATTATACAGGCGGCGGCGAAAAGCTCAATCTGCACCACATTAAAGGAGAACGCATATAAAGTCCTTATGAGGTGGTATTACACTCCGACGCGCTTAGCGAAATTTGTAAAAGGCTACTCCCCTCTCTGCCCTAAACAGTGTGGGGAAGCAGCTGACCTCCGACATATGTTGTGGTCTTGCACTAAGGGGGCCCCTATTTGGGAACAAATCAGAGATTGGATTCAGCGGATTCTCGATTTGGAGATCCCCCTGGACCCGTGGCTGTTCCTATTGGGCATGCGGATCCAGGGTCTGTCAAATGCGTCGCATAAATTAATTGCGCATTTTGCTACAGCCACAAGATGTGAGATCGCAGCATTATGGAAACAGCAGGAGATACCAATTATCCCTAAGATCAAAAACAGAATTTGGCATGTCTGCCGGATGGAACAATTAACGAGTTTAGTTAATGACTCCGGCACAAATGTTCTAAAGGTCTGGGATCCATGGTTGACCCAGGTAGACATCCCAGGAGTGGACGCCACCTCAATCTTGCACTAATTAAACTAGGTGCGTTCTCCTTTAAGGGCAGATTAGACAACACGACTCAGCGACGCACAGTTAGCAGACCTTCATGTAGTCATAGAATAGGGAAAAACAAATAAAAGAAAGAAACCTCAGAAGAACCTGTCCCAGTTAAAACCCTTAGCTATTGCCTAAAAGGTTGAACAAGAGATATCTAAAAAACTGCACCAGAGCCTGGCAACCTACCACCTCCCTCCCACCCCTAACCTCTTTCCCTGTCCCCTTGTCAAGTTCGTCTGGTCTTGTTTGTAAAGTGTTAAGTGGATGTGTCTTCGAGGCGTCATTACATGTGTTTAACAAAACTGGAAATGTAATAATGGGCTGTGGAACATTGGCTGTATTTGTACTTTCCAATAAAAATTTAAAGTTGAAAAAAAAAAAAAACATTTTTTTATATTGCATTGAGTAATGGAAACCCAGGACAGTGTTGGTGCTAGCTAGATATAAACACTCCAGACATGTACCAATCTTTAAACCCTTGGGTATTTAATGTTGGTACAGATAAGAAGCATGGCTTACTCCAACCCGTTTACCCTGTGGTCAAAATATTAGTACAGCTCAACCCCGTTATAGCGCAATCTGCTATAGCGCGAATCCGCTTTTAATGCTGTCTGAGCGTGGCTCCCGATTTAAAAACATCTCCAAGGTTTTATTTTTATATAATATTCAATGCATTATTGCTAACAGACACACGCTGATACACATATATACACACACCCCTACACCATGCGGGAATTGAACCCATGATCTTTCATATGCTGGTGCAATTCTCTAGCTGCTACACCACAGTATTGGTGTGATGAATCTGACTCTATAAACAAACGTAACATCTACTGCACAGTGCAGTCCATGGGTGATCAGGGTTCAATTCCCGCATGTGTATTATATAAAATGTATTCACTGTTGGGCTGTCATTGATCAGAGAAGGGTCATGTGACCCTCCTGCGCTCAAAAGTCAGTCAAATTGAAAGCTTGGGAGAGCGTATGTAAGCACCTCGGAGCCTGATGAAGTGGAGAGAGCTGCAGATGCCGGGTAAGTCCTCGCAGAACCGTTCTTCCTGATTGCGCCGACCATTTCGCGATCCTGGTTATAACGTGCTCATTATGTGGACCAAGAGCACCGCGTTATAACGGGATTCAGCTGTATTAAGGGTTTCATATTTTTTTTTTTCATTTACAAACCTACTTTACATCCCTATCATTAAAAAAAAAATATATATATATATATATACACACACACACACACACACACACACACACACACACACACACACACACACACACACACACACACACACACACAGTTAGGTCCGGAAATAATTGGACACTGACAGAATTTTCATAATTTTGGCTCTGTACGCCACCACAATGGATTTGAAATGAAACAACTGAGATGCAATAGAAGTGTAGACTTTCAGCTTTAATTCAAGGGGTTGAACAAAAATATCGTATGAAACGTTTAGGAATTGCAACCATTTTCATACACAGTCCCCTTATTTCAGGGGCTCAAATGTAATTGGACAAATTAACACAATCATAAATAAAATGTTAATTTTTAATACTTTGTCGAGAATCCTTTGCAGGCAATGACTGAAGTCTGGAACGCATGGACATCACCAAACGCTGGGTTTCCTCCTTTGTGATGCTTTGCCAGGCCTTTACTGCAGCTGTCTTCAGTTGTTGTTTGTTCGTGAGTCTTTCTGCATTAAGTTTTGTCTTCAGCAAGTGAAATGCATGCTCGATCGGGTTGAGATCAGGTGATTGACTCGGCCATTGCAGAATATTTCACTTCTTTGCCTTAAAACATCCTGGGTTTCTTTCGCAGTATGTTTTGGGTCATTGTCCATCTGTAAAGTGAAGCGCCGTCCAATCAACTTCACTGAATTTGGCTGAATCTGAGCAGACAATATATCCCTATACACTTCAGAATTCATCCGGCTGCTTCTGTCTTCGTTCACATCATCAAAAACCACTAGTGACCCAGTGCCATTGTAAACCATGCATGCCCATGCCATCACTGCCTCCACCGTGTTTTTCAGATGATGTGGTACACAGCAACTCTCTTTTTTAGATGTCCTCATTACACAGACTAATGGGGAGTTACATACTGATCTTTTTAGAAAGGATACATACAGAAATGCCATTTTAAGGGCAGATAACCATCATCCTCCTTCTCTTATTGATGCATTACCTTTTTCACAGAAAGTCCGGGTCTGCAAAATCACGAGCAGGAAGGATAATATTGAACCAGCTATTGGAGAACTACGTAGTAGATTCCTGGCTAGGGGATATCCTCCTGCTGTGTTAGACCGGGCACTGGATAAAGAGGTAAGTGCTACCAAAAATAAGAAGGAGGACAGGCTTGTATTTACCACTACGTACAGTCATAAGCGAAGCAGAGGAAAAGACCTCCCAGCCCGACGCTACAAGCCTGGTAGACAGCGTGTATCACGCGCAGGCTGTATTAACCCCCAGCACATCGGAGACCAACCATGTAGGAATAAGCACTGTAGCTGTGATGAATCCTTGATCACATTGAACGGGAAAACACTGGACACGATGGGCCCTTGGTCCCTCTAAGGATTCATTTTGCTGGGGGTTAATACAGCATGCGCGTGATACACGCTATCTACCAGGATTGTAACATTGGGCTGGGAGGTCTTTTCCTCTGCTTCGCATATTGCTGGTTTGGCCACGGCTGCTCAGCCTGGAATTAAGACTTTCATTATTGACATTATAAGAAGAGGCTTATACCCCGTGAATATGTATGTAATCACTTAATTGGTGATTTGAGAACTGGAGTGCTATCGTTATTTTTTTTTCTAACCATTTATTTATTTATTTTTTGTGGCATCTATTTATTCACATTTTTTCTTTCTGTGGAACATTTTTTTTTATTTCTCTGGAGTGAGTATTCGTGCTATTCCTATCCTGTGTGTTTTTTATTATGGAAGATTATGTAGAAGTGGAGGATGAGGAAGGGGTTACTGATACCTATGCCTTTAACTGTGGAGACACTCACCGTCAGAGGAGGGCAGAGTCAGTTTTTGATGAAGGTGCTAATTTCATCTGTGAAGAGCCTGCTGACTTAATTACCCACTTCCTTACATTGGAAAAACTGTTATCACAGGACATTAGGTATTGGTGGGACATTACCACTCTTGAGAACTATGCTAGAGTTAAAAGGATTCCGTGAGGCTTACGCTTGAAAAAGGTACCGTCCTTTGGCTTTATTAATAAAGATTTTGAGAATGACTGGAAAGCCATATTAGATCATTGCTCATTTAAGCTAATCAAATTGATCATTAAGTATAAGCTAAATTAAAAAAAAGAAAGTGAGAGCCAATGTGAAAGTCCTACAGGATAAATTGAAAGGTTGCAGAAAAATGGAGAATTTTATTAAATATGACCAAACACTTTTAAGCAACGTGGGTGCTATGGAAAAGTCTCTAATGATTAAGAAACAACAAAAGTTTGATAGGGACAAGATAGACTATGAGAAGCAGCAAGTTTATATATGGCAACGCTACACTACAAACGCACAAAAGCCACAACCAAAATCTGGTTCTAAATATCAGAATAATAAAAAACAAGGTGACTCCAAGAACCCGAATAAATCCATCCTAAAACGCCATGGAAACGCTTCCAGTTTTGAGTCAGATGGTTCTGACTATGAGAGTCGTTCACTAGGCGTTTCCTTTTGTGATGATGATGATAATTGGCGAGTTAGATCTACCTCCCCTGAAACCGACTCTTCACAAAAATCTGTTATGATGCCCTCTCGGAAAGAAGATAAACCTTCATACTCCTTGTTTCAAAAGGAGTCAAAAAACGAAAGAGGACAAGGAGATCATCAAAGAAGAGAAGGGGGGAGGGGGATCCGGGGGATCGAGCAAAAGAAAGAAATATGCATAGGAGAAGTTGTGGATAATGTTATCAACATTTCACATAAGACTCTTACAGATGACCAGATTGCGGTTCTAAATAGAGGTTTAAATTTTGCCCCATACCAAGATTTTAATTTATTCAATACCATCATTGATCTCCAAAAATTAATTCGTAAATTGTCTCTTAAAAAATATTTTAATAGAAAAAAGGGACAACAGAGGTTCCACTATATTCCACTGATAGAGGTCTAGCTGAGAATGTTGATGGTATTGATGTTTCAATGGAGAATTTGGATTTGCATTCATTTCGTGAACAATGTGCTTTATCAGATCTTAGAGATCTTTATGATGAACAAAATCAGGATTTGGAGCCTGAGATCCCTTCCTCATTCAGCTTCTTTGGGCAATTACACTTAGGTCTTAAGAAGAAATCAACCTTTTGCCCTCATATTTTTAACAATCATAATATTAAGACCTTTGAGAAGCTGGTTGAGAGGGATCTCAGGTTATTGGCTAGGGGTATTGTACCCCGGGGGGTTCCCTCTTTAAATAAAACGAATCTGTCAGATATTGACTTCCAGGAGATGATTGCCCTCAGGGAAGATAGGTCTATTACAATCAAAAAGGCTGATAAGGGAGGGGCCATTGTGGTGCCCTCTTCTTCAGATTATCAGGCAGAGGCACTTAGATTACTTGAGGATGTTGAATCTTATACAAAATTGACATGATCCCACATGTGAGTTTTTACACCTTTTGAAAGAGATTCTTGAAGAAGGAAAGGCCCTATTTGTACTTAACACAAAGGAATATGAGTTTCTCTACAATGCCTCACCTATTGTGCCCATCTTCCACCATCTCCCAAAGATCCATAAGTCACTGGTCCGCCCTCCTGGGCGGCCCATTGTGGCCAGTATTGGATCTTTGGGAGATGGGTTATCACGCTACATTGATGGTTTTTTACAGCCACTGGTAAAAAATCTGCCTTCTTTTCTGAGAGATTCTATGGATCTTTTATCCGCTATAAAAAATGTTATGATAGAAAAAATTAAACTAAACATATACTAAGCGCTTAACCTATTAGCCTAACTTAACAATACACGATAATGATGGATAAGTGCTCTAAATGTTGGAATTCCCTTACAAAGATACAAAAATAAACTAGTGAATTCTACAGACTAATATAACAAACTGAGAAGACGGCTGCCTAAGGATTGAAAAACCACAAACCTATCCACAAGGTAAGTACAACAATAGCTTAAAAACAAAAATAAAACAAACAATGAAAGAAAACAGAAATAGTCCTTGGCGCACTATCTGGTATATAAACCTGCAGAAAAATGAAGTCCAAAGATCTTGGTAGTGAGGATTGTTGGTCCGGAATCCAATCGTACTCAAAGTCCTCTGAGGTGGTGGAATCAGATTTGTGCGAATGATGCTTTAATGCATGCCAGACCAATATGATTGGGTTCAAAGCAGGATCTTAATGAATGTTGCAGATGTGTTTTGGGGTCAATGTCTTGGAAGGACTGGTGACCACTCCAGATGTGAAGTATTCAGAAATGTTACGTTCTTCCCTCTGAGCAATAATGACCTTCTGTATGTAGACTCTCTAATATGAGGAAAAAGCCTTAATGGACTGGTCATGCACAGCTGCATCTAAAGACTTAGTAAACAATTATTTGGAAGTCTGACAGGGAGGAGGAGTCAGACTTCCAAATAATTGTTTACTAAGTCTTTAGATGCAGCTGTGCATGACCAGTCCATTAAGGCTTTTTCCTCATATTAGAGAGTCTACATACAGAAGGTCATTATTGCTCAGAGGGAAGAACGTAACATTTCTGAATACTTCACATCTGGAGTGGTCACCAGTCCTTCCAAGACATTGACCCCAAAACACATCTGCAACATTCATTAAGATCCAGCTTTGAACCCAATCATATTGGTCTGGCATGCATTAAAGCATCATTCGCACAAATCTGATTCCACCACCTCAGAGGACTTTGAGTACGATTGGATTCCGGACCAACAATCCTCACTACCAAGATCTTTGGACTTCATTTTTCTGTCAGGTTTATATACCAGATAGTGCGCCAAGGACTATTTCTGTTTTCTTTCGTTATTTATTTTATTTTTGTTTTTAAGATATAAAAAATGTTAGTTGGAAAAAGACTTTTAGATGGGTGACATTGGACGTGATGTCACTTTACTCAATCATAGATCACGAGCAAGGGATTCGAGCAGTGGAATTTTTTCTTGATGCTTCTACATTGTCCATTTCATTACGTGCCTTTCTTTTGGATTCTATTATGTTTCTGCTCACCCATAATTATTTTTCTTTTGATGCACAATTTTATCTTCAGACACGGGGTACTGCTATGGGGACGTCATTTGCCCCCTCTTATGCTAATTTGTTTGTGGGTCTTTGGGAATCCACACACATTTTCGGTGCTGATAATTCTTTTCGTCATCAGATTATTTTCTATAAACGGTATATTGACGATTTGATTATGATTTGGGATGGGGATTTATTATCACTGCATGCCTTTATTCATACACTTAATACTAATTCTTTAAATCTTAAATTTACTTATGAAGAACACATGAATCACATCAATTATTTAGACATTACTTTATTTATTGACACGACAGGCACTATTCAAACGGACATTTTTAGAAAGCCTCATTCACGTAATACTTTATTGGAAGCAGACAGCAGTCATTCTAAATCATTCATTCGAAGTATACCCAAGGCTGAATTCCTTCGACTAAGACGGCTTTGTTCAAATGACGATTTATTTGAGCATCAAGCAGAGGAATTAAAAACTCGATTTGCTCAAAGAAAATATAATCACACTGATATTGAAGCAGCATATCTGTGTGTCAAATCTACAAACAGGATCGATTTGTTATCGAACTCGTCTGTGAAGTTCAAGAAGAAACATGAATTGGATCGAGTGACGTCTGCTCTATTTGTCACCCAGTTTAGTCGCCAGGCTGAACAGATTCGTTCTATCATTTATAAACATTGGGGGACCCTCACTCTTGATAAGGACCTACATAGTTCAGTTAACCAGGGTCCAGCCATTACTTTTAGGAAATCCAAATCCTTATCTGACTATCTTTCTCCAAGATTGTTTGACTCTAAGAAGTCTAACAAATCTGTTTAAAATAAAAGGTTTTTTTAAATGTGGAAAATGTTGCGTTTGCTGCTATGCGAAACCAATTAAGTCTATTAAGACTATTTATTCTAAAAAGAACTATAGGATCCCATCCTTTATTAATTGTGACTCACAATTTGTCATATACTTTCTTACCTGTGGCTGTGGCCAAGGGTACGTGGGCTGCACTATACGCCCTGTTAAAAACAGAATCATGGAGCATATACGTTCCATTAAAAGAAAAGATTTCATGTTACCAGTTTCAAAACATTTTACTGACTGTCCTTCAGGAGGTCTATCAAATGTTCATTTTTCTGCTGTAGAACTGGTGCCCATGCCCATGAGAGGGGGTGATAGATTAAAGCTCCTCAACCAGCGGGAGATGTTTTGGATCCATTCTTTGGATACATTATCCCCTGCAGGAATTAATACAGAATGGGATCTAGAAAAGGTGAAGGGAAACACAAAATGGATGTGCCCCCTAAAAGAATTCACTTAAATGCACACCATAACAGTGTAAAAATTAACTTTTAATAAATTTACTTAAAACATATATTACCAAAGTAATGTGTAATGTGAATTAAAAATATATTAAATCAACGCTATCAGGCAACCTTGTCGTCAGTTATAAGTTCATACTATCCCATTTAACCACTTAATAATGGTGGGATATGGAGGACACAGATTGCTAGGAGTCAGGGTGTTAACCCCTCTGGAGCAACGGTGAGACCCAATAATGGAAGTGTATAGATGTACACAAGTGAGTGGCCAATGGGTTAAATGTCCAGCTACCTTGCTAGATCAGCCAGCACTGCGCACTATAATGGAGACTTTAGTGTGTTAAAATAAGAGTGCTAGAGTGATAAAGCTGGCAAATGCAGTGATAATGGTAGTACATACACTGCTTGTCCGGGATGGGAAGGGAGCGAAGATAGCAGGGATACACCATGAAAAATAAAAAATAAATGCATACAATAGTGTAATAAGTTCTTTTCAATCTGGATAAAACATGTATGTCTTGGCTCTATAGCAATGCCTACTTACAGCAGGTCAAAAGGTAAAAAGCATTGATCTACACAGCAGGTAGAAAGGTGTCAGGATCTTCAGGAACAACAGCCCAGGTTTACAGCATAAGAAATCAGCACCTCAGCTCAGACGTCAGTAGATGTGAGTGGATCAGAGACATGCAAAAGAAAGGCAGACCATAGTGTCGATCGTGCATAAAATTTATATAAACAAACAACAAATTTTAGGAATTGTACTCACATTGTGTACATAATCATAGTTCACATAAGGCTTTACTTGAGGCAAATGGAGTGCTGGTTCAGTGTGGAGCAGCTCACCGGGGATCTTCTCCTTAGACTCACAACAGACCGGGTGGGAGATGGCGTCTGACGTCACATCCGCTGTTGGGGTGACGGCATCCGGTCTTGGAGGCAAACGGTGGGGGAACTCAGCAACTCTGAAGCCTTCAGTAGAAAGAGCAGCTGCAGCAATGAAAGTGGCTCTACGCGTTTCGTCGTACTAGACAACTTCCTCAGGAGCATTCATTGAGGAGAAGATCCCCGGTGAGCTGCTCCACACTGAACCAGCACTCCATTTGCCTCAAGTAAAGCCTTATGTGAACTATGATTATGTACACAATGTGAGTACAATTCCTAAAATTTGTTGTTTGTTTATATAAATTTTATGCACGATCGACACTATGGTCTGCCTTTCTTTTGCATGTCTCTGATCCACTCACATCTACTGACGTCTGAGCTGAGGTGCTGATTTCTTATGCTGTAAACCTGGGCTGTTGTTCCTGAAGATCCTGACACCTTTCTACCTGCTGTGTAGATCAATGCTTTTTACCTTTTGACCTGCTGTAAGTAGGCATTGCTATAGAGCCAAGACATACATGTTTTATCCAGATTGAAAAGAACTTATTACACTATTGTATGCATTTATTTTTTATTTTTCATGGTGTATCCCTGCTATCTTCGCTCCCTTCCCATCCCGGACAAGCTACTATTGAAAGGAATCTGTACACATTCCTGGAAGGTTGAGAATTTGATCAGTGATCACCTTGACACATTTTATTTTGAATTTTAATTTTGTGCACTATTTTATCACAGATTGGGTGTGGTTAGCGCCGGTAACAAATCACTTTAAGTTCACTTAGTACATACACTGCAGCATAGACCTGCCAGACACGGCAGTGCTGTGCAAGGAAAGCAGGCACACTCACTATAAAATTAAAGGATTAAATAAATAACTAACTAATGGGATCAACACAGTTAGAGCCAGGAGACTGCTGACACTACATTAAAACAGCTCCAAGTAGGAGACTGACAACATTGCGCGTCCAACGCGCGTTTCCCTCCAGCAAAGGAGCTTCTTCAGGGACAAATTTTAAATCTAAAACATTTTTCATGAACATTTTGTATGAGTATTCTTGCTATGCTTCCGTCTCACGATGATAATAATGATTGTCTGTTTATTAAGTTATTTATTATTGTCATTTTTTTCTGCTTTCTAGTGATCAAATAAGATATATATTTATTAATGAATTCAATTGTCCTACATTTTCTTTTGGCATCTATTCTTCTTTATTATTTATTATTTGTTTTCCTTTTTCTAACTATATATTTACTTTTTTCTAGAATAATATTGTGTTTTACATATGTCCTTTAAACCATATCTATTGTGTCTAGGAGTTTGATGATATACCATTCATATGCCATCTTATGATATTAAAATTAACAAATCAATGGGTTAAATATACATTGAATATTCACTATAGATTTGGACATGTGTATGTTTATGTTTCCACAGTTGATATATATGTGTTATTGATATTTCTTTTGTATGTGATTGGTCTTTTTTATTAATTTTTTACCTGTTTATTCCCTCTATGTGGATCTCTTCCCTCTGAGCATTACGCCCCTTTCCTGTGTTTCATTTCACAGGGAATTTGTGTCCTGGGGGTTTGTGTTTACCTGGACACAGGTGGGCGGTGCTTTTGAGGGTGTAAACCATATAAGAGTTTGATTAAGACCAGTGAAACTACTCTTTGATAAAGCGCACCATGCGAGAGGTTTCTCTTTTTAATTAGTTATGTCCCAATAAATAATTTGTTATTTTTTCTATTAGCCTCCAGTTCTCGTTTTTTCATAGTTGTGATCCAAGTCTTTTCCTTCCTGCTTACTACGTACAGTCAAGCTGGTGGTTTTATTAAATCTACCAGTCTTAAACACTGGCATATTCTGCAAAATGATGATATATTATCTGAAAGTTGCTGTGTACCACCAATGGTGGCATTCAAAAGAGGGAGCAATCTGGCGGATAGCCTGATACATTCAGATAATGAGGGTAACTACAGAACTCCTCATTTTCTGGAGGGTGGCAGACCGGGTAACTTTAGATGCATGAGCTGCTCGGTCTGTAACAGTCTGACTACCGGTAGTCAATTCAGTCACCCCCCAAAGCGGGAGAATCATAAAAATTAAAAATAGACGCCCCACAGCGTGTGCTCCGCTGCTACAGAGACTGGAACAGTGAAAGACATTATTGCTTGGCACGGCGAATTGGCTGTACTGCTGTTCAGCTGAACTGGAGACCTCCTAAGTACTACCTTGAGGCTGAGGGCTGTACTAACAGCTAACCGATTGGAAGACCACCCAGGCCCTACCCCCGAGGCTGAGGGATTGAGAAGGAGAGAGCCACGACATCTCTATTGGCGTCCGTTGGTGCTTGGGTAACATTAACCCTGAAATGATTGTTTTTTCTATCTAAATGTACGCTTAATACTCACCTTTATTTTGTGGTTACTAATATAATTTTTAATGCACTATGAGCGTTGTGCGCTGTGTTTTTTTGTATTTCTGTTTGCTATTAGGGGGTATTTGAGCCATCCCTGGTGCCACAGCTGCAGACGTTCCATATACTCTACGTGTTTAAAGGTCACCTCTTTTTGTACATCACTATATCACCTCACTTTTATTGATTGTAGTAGCGCACTATATCTTTTCACATTTTCTCACTCCAGATAGGGAGACTTTCTTATTGAGACGTGAAGCATTCTGGATACATGCTTTAAATACCAGCAACGGTATGGGTCTTAATGAGCAACAGAATTTAAAATGCTTCCTTAATAGAAGGTAATTTTTTGTCTTTCTACAGGCATATTTGATCTTGCACCATCCATGGACTCTGCACTTACCTATTGGGAAAATTATCCTTTTTGTGTGGTTTTTTTCCCTTCCCTCCCTCCCCCCCCACCCCCTGGCTGTGTGTACCCATTTCTGACTAGGTATACACACTAGTATATTCTAAATACTGATGTACTGCATATTCTTATGTGGCATTTCACGGTAACTTTGCAGGATTATACTGATGTCATCAGCAGTATACAGTCACATGTTTTTAATAGTATATTGCTGTATTAGTTTTGTGCACATATGCTTTATGAATATTTTGGTGTGTGGTTTATTTACACTTTCAGGGTGATTTATAGGAGTGTGTCACTCCTCCCTGCTCTGACACTGATCCCATGGCGACGGATACATCTTTGTCCAGCCCTGTGAGTACAGTCTTGATTGGTGCACACCCCCCCCTTCCCCCCGACGGGCGGGTCACGCTGACGTCATCATGGGGGAGTGTTCAGTCTGGGGAGAGGTGTGGCTGTGGCTGCATTCCTCCAAGACAGCTCTATGCTGTATTGCCAGGGATTTAGACCTAGACGTCTGACGTCACTAGGGGGCGCCATATGGTAGCTCTGACATCACTAGGGGGCGCCATATGGTAGCTCTGACGTCACTAGGGGGCGTCAACATCCTGGTTATGTGGCAGAGCGGGGAGAGTATCAGGGGGGTGGTATATATTGTGACTGTTTTCTTGTGTTTGGTAGCCTTCACCTTGAGAAAGGCAGTATTAGACTGCCGAAACGTTGGACTTTATGGCATATTAAACCTCCTTTGAGTAAGACCGTGTGCCTGCTTCTTCTTCTTTGTCCGGCTACAGGAAGGGTCAGGAGACAGGGAGGACAGAGGCAGGAGAAACCCATCTGACTCCGGCCTTGCCTGTCCCTACGAATACAAACATACAACCCCTCACTGAATAACATAGCCCTAATCCCATGTAATAATCCTGGGTGTAAACAAAATAATGGTTTTATGAATATTGTAATGGTTTATTAGGGACCTAGGAGGTGGCTAGTGGTGCTGTTATGTGTATTTTTGTTTATTGTGGGTAGTGGGGGTGGATGAACGGGGTATTGGCCCCAAGGATGGGTGTTTAGGCCTACCGGGTGGGGGGGGGGGGGTAGCGGGAGGGGTTAACCCCTTCATTACCTTAGCGGTATTAACCACGAAGTTAAAGAAGAGGTTAAGTCATCCTGCAACCCCCTGGCAAGGCCTAAACACCCACCCAGGGCCAAATACCACCTTCACCCACCCCCGCTACCCACAATAAGCCTGGCACGGGTGTATAACCCCTTCATTGCCTTGGCGGTAATGAAGTTGCCTGTAAATGCATTTTTTATGCATCGGATTCATGCCGGGGGTCTCTGGTGCTGATATTAATGGATATCAGCTCTGGGACACATGCATGTTATTTTCATCGCAGCTTCACCCCACCTTCTTGCCAACTTTTGTGGCGGGACAATTTGGAGAAGAAACAGCAATTTTAAAGTGGCGATCAGCCGCAATAAGCTGATCAGGGCTTATAGAATTGAGCGTGTTTGAAAAACTGGCGATCAGTGCTGAAAAGTGGCTTATCACCGCGCGTCTGCCGATTTTATTTATTTATTTATTTTCCGGCAAAAAAACCCCGGTTATTTTTGCTCTAATCGCCAGTTTCTCTGGGCTTTCTGAATCGCTGTAGGCTTTTTTGGCTATAAACTGGTGATAAGTGGCTTATCGCTGCTTACTGCATGAGGGCCTTAGGGAGGATTTGTTCCTGTAAAGTACACCTAGTTTGGCATAGGATTTGGATGTCAGGGTATCAATGTGCATCCCAAATGTTAAATGGGAGTTGAACTATATGCCCAGATATTTCAAACAAGTAACAGGGGCTAGGATGGTATTAGAGCTGGTTTTTATCTGAAGCTCTGTCATTGGCAGCTTTAGCAATTTAGCTCTGGTCCCAAATACCATTGTTACAGTCTTGTCAGTGTTTAAAATCAGTTTGTTTTGGGAAATCCAGTTTCAAGTCTCAAAAAATCAGATTGAAGTATGTGTTCAAGGTCAGAGAGGCGAGGGCTGCGTGCATATAGGATCAGATCCAAGGCCTCTCACAATAACCTGTTAGGAATATTATTTTCTCATCTATCCGACATAAGTATAAAATATACTCTACCAAGACCCCTAATACAGAGTTACCCACCTTATACGGGAGCAGCTGCCAGACGAGTACAGTAAATGTATCTTATTTCTTTTACCACTGGAGGGCAGCGTGGAGTTGCAAGGAGTGGCGCCCGTAAGGACGACGTGCCAGTTAGGCGGAAGGAGACGCGCACACACTTTTATGTGAAACGGATATTTTTGGGGAGGGATTTAGTAGTCTGAGTGAGAAAATTGATATTTTGTCACAATGGAAAAATGGAAAAATTAACCATTTAAATATGCACAGATTTTATCCCACGTTTGGAAATTAGGGATGTTGCCTAAAAGTCTGAGAATGCATTAAGTGCCACCCACGGGCTTTAATGAAGCAGCATTTGTGGGATAAAGGGAACAGCATCCTGTATAAAGGTATTTTGGGCTCGATATAAATAATTGAAGCCAAAAACTAATATTAAGTAAATTGAGAATGGAAAAATATTCAGCACAAACGTACAGAATGTGATATTCTGAGAGATCTTACAGATGTTATCAAATCCCACAATGAATATATAGAAAATGTCTGTATAGAACGAGTCAAACAAGAATATGCCAATAAAACGTTTAATTGGGAGATACAGGGGCCACAATTCAGGTCAGTTAGCTGGAAGGGAAGCCGGTCAGCCAGAAGAGCAGGTCCTCCGGTCAGCCAGAAGAGCAGGTCAGCCGGTCAGCTCTGAGATCAGCATTACTTATATCCCCTAAACGTTGTCCCCTGCATGTAATGCGCAGAACAGCCTGCACTGCATATACTGTACATGAGATACTTAACCCTTTCTTTTCGCTCGACTCTAATCTGAATGATTTGCTAATTGGTTTGTAATTAGAGAGATATTTGTAGCAGAATCCCATGTATGTTCTTTTTACCTTTTTAGATACCGTTTTGTGTAATAAAAGATATGAGATCAGAGGGGCTTCCTGTTTGCACTCGTGTTTTGGCAGAAGTGTATATGTGACCCTATAAATCTCCCTCACACCCGGCTTGGCAGCGTGACACTAGTGCAATGACCTGGGGAAGAATCACTGAGCTGTTAGCAATAGATACAACGGATAGAAAAGACACTACACATAGGTTGGATTAAAGAGAGTATTTTATTGAAATAATGAATCTCTTTGCTGGTAGGGGCCTGCAGCACATTGCAGAGCAATATAGTAACACGCAGAGCAATGCACTGCAGGCCCCTCCGGCAGCAAAGGAGTGAAGACCAATGCAGGGTGTATAAAGATCTCACTGATAATTCATGCACAAAGGGCAATTTGTTGCTGTGATCCAGAGGAAGGCGAAACATAACCCCTGCTGTGCAATGGGGGAAAAAAATTCCTTCCTGACCCCATTAAATGGCGATCGGAGGGTCCCTGGATCACTGCGCAGTGAGATCAGATGGAGCAGCACAGATCAGCGTTGTTATACACAGGAGCACACTCAGTATATAGAGATGTGGGTGATGGGGCCCTTGTGCCCCTGTGTATAACTCACCTGCTCCCCCATCCCCCTGCATATCTATCCCATTCACCCCTTTTCCTCCCGCATACCTCGCAGGGCCGGCCGGCCATTAGGCGGTCGCCTAGCGCGCAAAGGTCCTAGGGGCGCATTAATAATCATTATTATTTTTTTTCTTATTATTTCTAATTTATTTATCTTTTTTTTAAATTATTATTCTTTTTTTTTATCCAGTATTTTGGCGCCCTTTTGTTTTTATTTTGCGTCGCGCTGGGGTGCGGTCGCACCCCCTGCAGTCCCGATAGCTACGCCACTGTTTATTTTATTATTTTATTTATCTTGTTATTTTTTATACAACTGGGGCACAAATTTTAAGTTTCGCCTCGGGCGCATGAAACCCGTGCTCCGGCCCTGCTCCTTGTTCTCTCTCACCCTCTCACGCCCAATATCCCTATCTCCCTCTAGTACCTGCCCCTCCCGCAGCCTTCCTGATCTTATCTGCCTCTCCTGCGGTCAAACCAACTTCTCAGGGCCCCTAGAATACCCCTGTATCTACGCCCTGGCTCCTCTGCTACCTGCTCCCGGCTTCTTCTCCGCCTAAAAAAGGTGAAGCAGCAGATCTGTCCGCACCTCTCGTATTCTCCTACCTGCTCCTGGGGTCTTCTCCTCCGCCTAAAAAAGGTGAAGCAGCAGATCCGGCCACACCTGTCGTATGCTCCTTGGTCATCGTACACCACGTCTGCCTCCTCGGCCGCCTTGTAGCCCACCTCATTGTTCCACTTGACGCCCGCTTTTTCGTATGCCTCGTCGTCCGCCTCGTAGCCCGCCTCGTCGTCTGGTGGCACAAAGGGCACCACCTTCGTGCGTGTCCTGACCTGCAGGAGACATGAAGTGTTTGTAACCAGGGACAGTGATACTCTGTATCGCAAGAGCTCCTGTGCCACTTATACCCCCTCCGCAATACCACGTTATACCGCCCTCCACAGGGCAAATACCCGTTATACCCACCTCCCCAGGCCCAGTACCCAGTTATACAACCCTCCCAAGGCCCAGTACCCTGTTATACACCCCTCCCAAGGCCCAGTACCCTGTTATACGCCCCTCCCCAGGCCCAGTACCCTGTTATACACCCCTCCCCAGGCCCAGTACCCTGTTATACACCCCTCCCAAGGCCCAGTACCCTGTTATACACCCCTCCCCAGGCCCAGTACCTGTTATACCCACCTCACCAGGCCCAGTACCCGTTATACCCACCTCACCAGGCCCAGTACCCATTATGTACCCCTCCCCAGAAGGTCATGTTTCTATTTATCAAAAATACATTGAGTAACCTCTGGTTTTCAGGCATGTCCTAGGGGAGTTATCACAGAGACACAGAAACGTCGCTGAGTTTGGTGAGTAACTCCCTTAACCTCTCAGCAGTTGAATTCCCCATTAGGCGCTTAACACGTTAAAAACAAGCGTTGCTATTTCTCTGCATGAAGTTGCAGGTAATTGGAAGAGTTACACAGTGACGGCTATTTCATCACTCACCTTCTTCTCCCGAAACGGTCTTTTCTGTCTTATTTCCGGCTTCACATCGGATATCCATATCCATTCTTGGCCTCTGATCTGTATGCCAGACAATGCTTTAAGACAGGGTTGCGCAACCTTTTTCCCTGCTCCCCCCTCCCCACCTTGTCTCCGACGTTCTGATGTAACGACGTCATGTGATATCACGTTGCTATGGCAATGCCACATCATGTGACGCCACGTTGCTGTCGCCAGAAGCCGCCGGAGACAAGGAAAGGGAACTTACAGAGGACTTGCGCGCGATTTCCGGCATTTAATTTAAATGCTGTGGGGAAGAGCGAGGGGCCACTGTAAGCGCCGAGCCCCTCCTCCCAAGAAAATGTCGCGCCCCTCGATTTGCACACCCCTGCTTTAAGAGATATTCTGGGACCCTCCAACTCCTCCATCGGACCCTTCCTCATACTCATATTGACTGACCTTGCAGTGCTCTGCCCTGACTTGCACTGACCTGCTATGATGCCTCTCAAAATACCATGCTAACTCATTCTGAACATACATGTGTCCTTTCTACATGTTACTCAGCTTGTATGGGCCACAGACAGCTTTCCCGGGGTCCAGGACTAGTTTCCACCGGGGACCCTCACCCATGGGTCGGCGACCTTGCGAGAACCCAACCCACCCCCCCCCCCAACCTGTTTTCTCTTGCACTGCCATAGACTACAACATTTCGGCCTGCTGGTCTTTTTCAGGTAAAGTGGCTAAACCCACTAAATCCAGCAAAGAAAGGCCAGCAGCCAAAACATTGTAGTCTGTGGCACAATAAATTATCTTTTTTTATTCAAATCTGTGTGCCCTTTTCCATCAATCTTATTGTATACATTGGACGAAATGCCGGTCTTCCCTGAGACTAAGGGGCACTGGTAAAAGTATCACTAATTGTTTTTTTTGGTATGCAGCAAATCCCCATCATTTTTGCGTTCTCTTGCTCTGCCCCAATCTGACACACCACCTTGCTCTCTCACCCCCCTCTTACACTCCCCCATCACCCTTTCCTTCCCCAAAGGTTGTCCTTTAATCAGATCTTACCCAAATTGTCTCCATCTCCCTTGGAAATGTTCTGTCTTTAAGCTGTGTGGCTCCTCTTGATCCGAACTTTCTTAGCTGACCCCTTTAGGTTTCGGCTCCGAGGGTCTAAAAAATAAGCGACTCCGAAAAGATGTGAAATATGCACAAGGGTCCTAAAATATTTATCTAATGGGGCTCTGAGGGGGAGACTTAAATACTAGTTAATATAATCTATTTAACTAACAAATATGATCTATTAAACTAAGAAATATAATCTATCAAACTAAATAAATATCTATTAAACTAATAAATAGAATCTATTGTACTAAGAAATATAATCTATTCAACTAAATAAATATAATCTATTT
>NW_027453988.1:105000-113518 GCF_040206685.1 Ascaphus truei
ACTGACTGATTGGGGGGGGGGGGAGGTACCTCTGGTGTCACACATACACACATACACATTCTCCTATATATATACATACACACACACACACACACACATACATACACACACTCCCACATACATACACACACTCCCACATACATACACACACTCCCACATACATACACACTCCCACATACATACACACACTCCCACATACATACACACACTCTCACATACATACACACACTCCCACATACATACACACACTCCCACATACATACACACTCCCACATACATACACACACTCCCACACACATATATACACACACACACACACATATATACACACCTATATACACACACACAGGCCGCGACCAGCACCACCATGCTCCCCTGCCCATCTCCTGCTCCGCTCCCACATGAGGGGGCTTCCCCCGCTCCCATCACCCGGCGCGGTCTCTGACGCGGGACCGGGGGGAAGCGGGGACATGAGGGGGCATCCCCCGCTCCCATCACCCGGCGCGCTCTCTGACGCGGGACCGGGGGGAAGCGGGGACATGAGGGGGCATCCCCTGCTCCCATCACCCGGCGCGCTCTCTGACGCGGGACCGGGGAGAAGCGGGGACGGAAGCGGGGACATGAGGGGGCATCCCCCGCTCCCATCACCCGGCGCGCTCTCTGACACGGGACTGGGGGGGAAGCGGGGGGGGGGGGAGGGAACGGGGACATGAGGGGGCATCCCCCGCTCCCATCACCCGCTGCGCTCTCTGACACGGGACCGGGGGTTAAGCGGGGGACAGGGACAGGGACATGAGGGGGCATCCCCCGCTCCCATCACCCGCCGCGCTCTCTGACACGGGACCAGGGGGGAAGCAGGGGGGGGGGGGGAACGGGGACATGAGAGGGCATCCCCCGCTCCCATCACCATAACTGCGGGCAGCAGGAGCACCGGAGAGGGGAGGGAGGTGGAGGAAGGCACAGATAATACTTACTGTGTCCTCCATCCTCCATGGGAAAAAAATGGCCGCTCGTTGGGGGCTGGCTCATATAGAGCCTGGCCGCGCGCCCACAAAGCCTGGGAGCGCGCGCCAATCATCTGTCAGGTAGGGGGAGTTTTTTTTTTTTTTCCAGCCAGCGCGAGCAGGGAAATTTCAGTGCGAGCAGGGAAATTTCAGCGCGAGCAGGGAAAATTTAAAAAACAAAACACGTGTGCTGCTTGGGCCAATAGTTACTCGCCTGGGGGTTAAATCCACCCGCCCCGGGCGAGTAAATGTATAGGATTGTCGAACACTGTATATATATATATATATATATATATAATCTTCTTCTCTCTGAAGAAGACCGTTTTAGTCGGAACGCGTTGGAGTGAGAGTCTGTGGAGTGGGACCCCTACCCTTTTCCATGACAGGAGGCCTTGGCTATCTGTAAATTGGCCTTTCACACCTACGCTTTAATGGTGATGTATTTACATCTTTAATACTCGAGCATTTATTGCCTCCATTTCTGCAATTACTATTTTACAACAACAGCTATCTCCTTACGTTATGTGCACAAATCTGCAGTGTGTGTAGAGGTATATGTGCATGCTTGGATCAGAGCTGCTTGTGTGGAGAGGTATATGAGCATGCTTGGATCAGAGCTGCTTGTGTGTAGAGGTATATGTGCATGCTTGGATCAGAGCTGCTTGTGTGTAGAGGTATATGTGCATGCTTGGATCAGAGCTGCTTGTGTGGAGAGGTATATGTGCATGCTTGGATCAGAGCTGCTTGTGTGTAGAGGTATATGTGCATGCTTGGATCAGAGCTGCTTGTGTGTAGAGGTATATGTGCATGCTTGGATCAGAGCTGCTTGTGTGTAGAGGTATATGTGCATGATTGGATCAGAGCTGCTTGTGTGTAGAGGTATATGTGCATGCTTGGATCAGAGCTGCTTGTGTGGAGAGGTATATGTGCATGCTTGGATCAGAGCTGCTTGTGTGTGTAGAGGTATATGTGCATGCTTGGATCAGAGCTGCTTGTGTGTAGAGGTATATGTGCATGCTTGGATCAGAGCTGCTTGTGTGTAGAGGTATATGTGTATGCTTGGATCAGAGCTGCTTGTGTGTAGAGGTATATGTGCATGCTTGGATCAGAGCTGCTTGTGTGTAGAGGTATATGTGCATGCTTGGATCAGAGCTGCTTGTGTGTAGAGGTATATGTGCATGCTTGGATCAGAGCTGCTTGTGTGTAGAGGTATATGCGCATGCTTGGATCAGAGCTGCTTGTGTGGAGAGGTATATGCGCATGATTGGATCAGAGCTGCTTGTGTGTAGAGGTATATGCGCATGCTTGGATCAGAGCTGCTTGTGTGTAGAGGTATATGTGCATGCTTGGATCAGAGCTGCTTGTGTGGAGAGGTATATGTGCATGCTTGGATCAGAGCTGCTTGTGTGTAGAGGTATATGTGCATGCTTGGATCAGAGCTGCTTGTGTGTAGAGGTATATGTGCATGCTTGGATCAGAGCTGCTTGTGTGTAGAGGTATATGTGCATGATTGGATCAGAGCTGCTTGTGTGTAGAGGTATATGTGCATGCTTGGATCAGAGCTGCTTGTGTGGAGAGGTATATGTGCATGCTTGGATCAGAGCTGCTTGTGTGTGTAGAGGTATATGTGCATGCTTGGATCAGAGCTGCTTGTGTGTAGAGGTATATGTGCATGCTTGGATCAGAGCTGCTTGTGTGTAGAGGTATATGTGTATGCTTGGATCAGAGCTGCTTGTGTGTAGAGGTATATGTGCATGCTTGGATCAGAGCTGCTTGTGTGTAGAGGTATATGTGCATGCTTGGATCAGAGCTGCTTGTGTGTAGAGGTATATGTGCATGCTTGGATCAGAGCTGCTTGTGTGTAGAGGTATATGCGCATGCTTGGATCAGAGCTGCTTGTGTGGAGAGGTATATGCGCATGATTGGATCAGAGCTGCTTGTGTGTAGAGGTATATGCGCATGCTTGGATCAGAGCTGCTTGTGTGTAGAGGTATATGTGCATGATTGGATCAGAGCTGCTTGTGTGGAGAGGTATATGTGCATGCTTGGATCAGAGCTGGAGTGTGTGTAGAGGTATATGTGCATGCTTGGATCAGAGCTGCTTGTGTGTAGAGGTATATGTGCATGCTTGGATCAGAGCTGCTTGTGTGTAGAGGTATATGTGCATGCTTGGATCAGAGCTGCTTGTGTGGAGAGGTATATGTGCATGCTTGGATCAGAGCTGCTTGTGTGGAGAGGTATATGTGCATGCTTGGATCAGAGCTGCTTGTGTGTAGAGGTATATGTGCATGATTGGATCAGAGCTGCTTGTGTGGAGAGGTATATGTGCATGCGTGGATCAGAGCTGCAGTGTGTGTAGAGGTATATGTGCATGCTTGGATCAGAGCTGCAGTGTGTGGAGAGGTATATGTGCATGCTTGGATCAGAGCTGCTTGTGTGGAGAGGTATATGTGCATGCTTGGATCAGAGTTGCAGTGTGTGTAGAGGTATATGTGCATGCTTGGATCAGAGCTGCTTGTGTGTAGAGGTATATGTGCATGCTTGGATCAGAGCTGCTTGTGTGTAGAGGTATATGTGCATGCTTGGATCAGAGTTGCAGTGTGTGTAGAGGTATATGTGCATGCTTGGATCAGAGCTGCTTGTGTGTAGAGGTATATGTGCATGCTTGGATCAGAGCTGCTTGTGTGTAGAGGTATATGTGCATGCTTGGATCAGAGCTGCTTGTGTGTAGAGGTATATGTGCATGCTTGGATCAGAGCTGCAGTGTGTGTAGAGGTATATGTGCATGCTTGGATCAGAGCTGCTTGTGTGTAGAGGTATATGTGCATGCTTGGATCAGAGCTGCTTGTGTGTAGAGGTATATGTGCATGCTTGGATCAGAGCTGCTTGTGTGTAGAGGTATATGTGCATGCTTGGATCAGAGCTGCTTGTGTGTAGAGGTATATGTGCATGCTTGGATCAGAGCTGCTTGTGTGTAGAGGTATATGTGCATGCTTGGATCAGAGCTGCTTGTGTGGAGAGGTATATGTGCATGCTTGGATCAGAGCTGCTTGTGTGTAGAGGTATATGTGCATGCTTGGATCAGAGCTGCTTGTGTGTGTAGAGGTATATGTGCATGCTTGGATCAGAGCTGCTTGTGTGTAGAGGTATATGTGCATGCTTGGATCAGAGCTGCTTGTGTGTAGAGGTATATGTGCATGCTTGGATCAGAGCTGCTTGTGTGTAGAGGTATATGTGCATGCTTGGATCAGAGCTGCTTGTGTGGAGAGGTATATGTGCATGCTTGGATCAGAGCTGCTTGTGTGTAGAGGTATATGTGCATGCTTGGATCAGAGCTGCTTGTGTGTGTAGAGGTATATGTGCATGCTTGGATCAGAGCTGCTTGTGTGGAGAGGTATATGTGCATGATTGGATCAGAGCTGCTTGTGTGGAGAGGTATATGTGCATGCGTGGATCAGAGCTGCTTGTGTGTGTAGAGGTATATGTGCATGCTTGGATCAGAGCTGCTTGTGTGTAGAGGTATATGTGCATGCTTGGATCAGAGCTGCTTGTGTGTGTAGAGGTATATGTGCATGCTTGGATCAGAGCTGCTTGTGTGTAGAGGTATATGTGCATGCTTGGATCAGAGCTGCTTGTGTGTGTAGAGGTATATGTGCATGCTTGGATCAGAGCTGCTTGTGTGTGTAGAGGTATATGTGCATGCTTGGATCAGAGCTGCTTGTGTGTAGAGGTATATGTGCATGCTTGGATCAGAGCTGCTTGTGCTGGTGATTACTTTTGCTGTTCTTTGCCTCACGGAATACATGTTTGGTAGATGTGAGTCCCCCTCCTCTTTTATCAATTTTTCTTCCCTTGTTTTTAACCCACAGTAATACATTTGTATTGTTATCACTTTCTTGGCATGCCCGTGTGCTTCTTCATAAGGATGCTTTTTTCGTTGTAATACATATCCATTATCCTTTAGCACCACTGTCCATTGTTATTATATCATAAATCAAGACAGTTTCTGGGCAACAGTGACGCACTGTGTTGATGCGGTATACTTTGTGTCACATATATATATATATATATATATATATATATATATATATATATATATATATATATATATATATATATATATAATCAAAAAATAAATAGACTATACCGTTCTGTGGCTAACGAAATGCTTTTATTTGTGCGAGCTTTCGAGATACGCTGATCTCTTCTTCTGGCGGTGTTACAATGAATGAAGCAAGCAAAGGGTATACTTAAAAACAGTGTCTCTTGGAATGTTATCTGTGCTTGTCTCTTCCCCCCCCCTTGTGTGAATGTGATTTATGGCTAGAGGTGTTAAATGGTTCCTGAAAGTTAGTGATGTAAGAGTGTGTGTGTGTGTGTGTGTGTGTGTGTGTGTATCTGTGTGAATATAAATGAATGGAGAGCCCACAGTTTATACAGTGCTTTACAAAAGGTGTGTGTGTGGAGTGGGAGTTAATATAAATTGTGTGGGTAGGTGTGGAAATGTGAGAGATTGTAGCAAAACTAAAAGTGTGTGTAGATACTATGTGTCCCTATTGGTGTATAGGGATGGAAAAACAAGGAGTATTTGTATGTGTAAGAGACAGCTGTGTGTGCATACATATAGCACAGTATGTACAGACATGGCCTTTAGCGCTCATGGGAAGAGAGTTCACTTGTGTCAGTAATGACTCATAAAATTTCGATCTCTGTTTAGGCCACCGCTAAGTGTCCCGAACAGTTGCATATATTTCTATTCGTGCAACCATCTCCTATTTCGGTGTTTTAAGATTAACTTTGAGTATGGCAACCCCCAGATCGTCCATCTTATGGACAGAGTCAGAGAAATGTTCGCCGACAGGACTGTCTCTTGTTCCGCGTGTGATGCTGTGCGATGCAGGTTCATTCTCTTGTTTAGCCCCTGCCCCGTCTCACCTATGTAGTAGCAGCCCCCTGGACATTTCATGCACATGATGAGGAACACGACATTGCTGGAGGAACAGGTGAACCTTCCTCTGATTTTGTATTCCCGATTCCTGTGTGGTATTTGTATTGTGTCCGCTGTGTAGAGTATTGCGCAGGTTTTGCATCTTGCGTCCTGGCCTGGCATATATATAATTATATATATATATATTCCACAGAAGCAGCCGGCACTCCAGTTGCATGTAGAAAAAATTGGGTGCTTGTCCCATAAAGCAATAATAAACCACACGATTCCGTTTGAAGCACGAGATCAGGAGACAGCACTCTGGTAAGTTTGATCACAAGTTTTTGTACTGAAAAAGACACATAAACCGACGTGTCACGACAGGTCACTCTGCGCGTATTCTGACAGGCCGAGATGGCGTTTGCAGGGAGCTCGGGCGGTGGTAACATCTCTGCGGTGGCGCGGTCCGGATCCCAATACGTTCGCCGCGGAACCCGCTCTGGGCTTCAGTGTAAATCTCCGTCTCCCCCTGTCAGCCTCAGGCAGCTGTTTAGCTATATTTTTAGCCAATCCAGGATTCCTTTATCCCGTTTTATTGAACACTGTCTTCCTTTTTATTATTTTATATACCGTTTGTCATGTTGTTTATAGATTTAGTTTCATTTAGTTATATTTGATTATTCATGTGGTTTGTGTTCATTGTAACCGAACCCGGATCTGTGACGCATATGTACTGAGGTGGGGTTGGATCCCCTCGGTTATTTCTTGTTTTATTAATAAATAATTTACTATATTTTAATCTCTGGTGCGCATTGTGTGCATTTTTCTTCTTGTCTGCACAGTGCTTCAGATTCTGCATCTGAAAAAATGCCGGTGGATCGGGATGTGAGGTAGGGAAGTGACGTCCGCGCCGGAACGTTATTGCCACGCCTCCAAATATTCATTGCCACGCCCCCAAATCGCGCCCGCTGCATACCCTGCAAAGCCATTAAAAAGCTCAGGCTTCAGCAAGTGTATTGCAGCGTGTGTGCGCCTTCCCTCCTTCTGAAATACTATAGACCAGGCCTGCACAACTCGTAAAGCGAGAAGGGCCAAAATGCTCCAAGGAAAAAAAATTTGGGCCGCACGGGTAAAATCATCATCATCATCTCTCCTCCAGCACCTCTCATCATCATCCTCATATCTCCCCCAGAACCCCTCACTATCAACCTTTGCGATACTCCCCATCTATCTCTCATACCCCCATCTCTCCCCCTCACCCACACATAATACTCCCTCTCCACAAACACACAATACCCCACTGCACACCACACACATCCCACGCCCCCTGCACCTCACATCCTTCTACCCCCCTGCACCTCCAATCACCCCCCCCCCCCGCAACTCCAATCACCCCCCCCTGCACCTCCAATCACCCCTGCACCTCACACCCCTGCACCTCACCTCCCTTGCACCTCACCTCCCTTGCACCTCACATCACCCCCGGGACCACGGGGAATCGCTGCCATTTTTTTTTTGTTAAAGTTTTTTTTTATTGAACACTGTCTTCCTTTTTATTATTTTATATACCGTTTGTCATGTTGTTTATAGATTTAGTTTCATTTAGTTATATTTGATTATTCATGTGGTTTGTGTTCATTGTAACCGAACCCGGATCTGTGACGCATATGTACTGAGGTGGGGTTGGATCCCCTCGGTTATTTCTTGTTTTATTAATAAATAATTTACTATATTTTAATCTCTGGTGCGCATTGTGTGCATTTTTCTTCTTGTCTGCACAGTGCTTCAGATGCAGCATCTGAAAAAATGCCGGTGGATCGGGATGTGAGGTAGGGAAGTGACGTCCGCGCCGGAACGTTATTGCCACGCCTCCAAATATTCATTGCCACGCCCCCAAACCGCGCCCGCTGCATACCCTGCAAAGCCATTAAAAAGCTCAGGCTTCAGCAAGTGTATTGCAGCGTGTGTGCGCCTTCCCTCCGTCTGAAATACTATAGACCAGGCCTGCACAACTCGTAAAGCGAGAAGGGCCAAAATGCTCCAAGGAAAAAAAATTTGGGCCGCACGGGTAAAATCATCATCATCATCTCTCCTCCAGCACCTCTCATCATCATCCTCATATCTCCCCCAGAACCCCTCACTATCAACCTTTGCGATACTCCCCATCTATCTCTCATACCCCCATCTCTCCCCCTCACCCACACATAATACTCCCTCTCCACAAACACACAATACCCCACTGCACACCACACACATCCCACGCCCCCTGCACCTCACATCCTTCTACCCCCCTGCACCTCACATCACTCTCCCCCCCTGCACCTCACATCACTCTCCCCCCCTGCACCTCACACCACTCTCCCCCCCTGCACCTCCCATCTCTCCCCCCTGCACCTCACATCACTCTCCCCCCCTGCACCTCACATCACTCTCCCCCCTGCACCTCACATCACTCTTCCCCCCTGCACCTCACATCACTCTTCCCCCCTGCACCTCACATCACTCCCCCCCCTGAACCTCACATCACTCCCCCCCTGAACCTCACACCACTCTCCCCCCCCTGCACCTCACATCACTCTCCCCCCCT